>NW_005201277.1:72346-91651 GCF_000372725.1 Emiliania huxleyi CCMP1516 | reverse complement strand
GCCGCACGCGAAACGGACCGAGCGCGGCGCGTCGTAGCAGAGGTCACACTGGCGCTCCTCGGCCCCAACCTTCTCCTCCACCTCCCCCGCCGCCTCGACTAGCGCCTCCAGCCGCGGCAGCGCCTCTGCGAGCGGCATCCGCCTCTTCTTCCTCACAAGAGCCAGCCCGACCACCAGCCGCGCCAACTCCTCGGCTTGCGCCGCCGACCAGCCCGCGTCGGCCGCCGCGATCGATCCCTCCGCCGTGTCGGGCTCCTCAAGCGCATCGTCGCACTCGTCGAGGAGGCCGACGGCGCCGCGGCCCGTCAAGGCGACGAGCAGCGTGATGCCGAGCGCATAGCCGTCGGTCAGCGCTGACGCCTGCCCGCTCTGCGAAATGATCGGGTCCATGTACCCAAGCTTACCGAAGAGGCGCTGCGTCGACAGGTGCGACACCTGCTGGCTGCCGCCGGCCGTCGCCTCTGCCGCGCGCGCGAGGCCCACGTCGGCGAGGTAGCCGTTGCCGCGCTCGTCGAGCAGGATGTTGCCCGCCGAGACGTCGCGGTGCAGGATCATCGGAGAGCGCGTGTGCAGGTAGTGCAGCGCGCTTGCGGCGTCGCGCAGCACGCGGAGCCGTGCGGCAGAGGAGAGCGGCGGAGGCGGCGTCTCGAAGCCGAGCATGCGGAGCCGCTCCAGCGCGGCTGGAGCGCGGTAGAGGCGGTCCTCGAGGCTGCCGCCGCGGCAGAGGGGGTAGACGAGGCACGCTCTCGCCGGCGCCAGGCAAGCGCCGAGAAGAGGGAGCAGGGACGGGTGGCACGCCGTGCTGAGCGTGCGCACCTCGCTCTGCAGCTCGGTGAGGCCTTGGGCGCCGACACCGACCAACGCCGTCTTGACGGCGAACCCGCAAGCGACGCGCGGGAGAGACGGCAGCGCGTCGGCGCGGTAGACGCGCCCGAAGCCTCCCTCGCCCACCTTGCGCGCCTCGGCAAAGCCGTCGGTCGCCGCGATGAGCTCGTCGAGAGGGACGGCAGCGGGCGGCGCGGCGGCGGTGGCGAGGGCGGCGACAGTCGCCGCCGCCGACGCTGCCGCAGCTGCCGCTGCCGCTGCCGCTGCCGCCGCCTCCGCTGCCGCCGCCTCTTGAGCCTCCGCCGCCGCCACGGCCGCCACTGCCGCCTCTACAGCCGCCGCCTCCGCCGCTGCCTCCGCCGCCTCCGCCCTCATCCTCGCCTCCTCCCTCTCCCTTGCCGCCTCCTCCCTCGCCCTCGCCTCTGCCTCCTCCCTTGCCCTCGCCTCTGCCTCCTCCCTTGCCCTCGCCTCCGCCTCCTCCCTTGCCCGCGACGCCGCCTCCGCCTCCTCCGCCGCCCGCGCCGCCTCATCCGCCTCCTCCGATGCCCGCGCCGCCCGCGCCGCCGCAGCTGCCTCAGCCGCCCGCGCCTCGTCCGCCGCCCGCGCCTCCTCCTCCGCCGCCCGCGCCGCCGCCTCCGCCTGCCTCGCCGCCGCCTTCTCCTCCTTCTGCCGCTGCCGCTTCAGCGCCCTGGCCTCGCGGACCTTTCGCTCCGCCAGCTCGTCGCGCAGCCGCCGCGCCGCCCGCAGCGCCTCCGAGCCGTCGGCGGCTTCGGTGTTTGCGTTGATCGCCGCCCTGAGCGCCTCGAGATCGGCGTCGCCTCGCTCGCACGCCTCAACCGCCTCGCGCAGCGCAGCCTCGGCAGCATCGCGCGCCTCCGCCGCCACCGCTGCCGCTCCCGCCTCGCGTGCGGCCGCCGCGACCTGTTCGGCTGATTCTGCGACCGCCGTCTCCCCCTCAGCCTCTGCTGTGCTCGACGTGTGCTCCTCGAGGGTGCGCACGCACTCGGCGTGGCCCTTCTCCTTGGCCCACTGCAGCGCCGTCTCGCCGCTCGCACTGCGCGCCGCATCATCTGCGCCCGCCCGCAGCAAGCGCCGCACGACGGTGAGGTGGTTGAATATGGCGGCGATCATCAGCGCGGTGCCACCGTTGCTGTTCTGCAAGTTGACATCAGCACCGTGCTGCAACAGCAGCTCGACCACCCGCTCGTGGCCGTAGCCGGCGGCGACCATCAGCGCGGTGACGCCGTCGCTGTCCTGCAGGTTGACCTCCGCGCCGTGCCGTGTCAGCAAGTCGACCACCCGCTCGTGGCCCGGGCCGGCGGCGGCCATCAGCGCGGTGCCGCCTTCGCCGTTCTGCAAGTTGATCTCCGCGCCGTGCCGAAACAGCAAATCGACCACCCGCTCGTGGCCTTCGCCGGCGGCGCCCATCAGCGCGGTGTAGCCGGCGCTGTTCAGCAGGTCGACCTCCGCGCCGCGCCGCAGCAGCAGCTCGACCACCCGCTCGTGGCCTTGGCTGGCGGCATTCATCAGCGCGGTGTCGCCGTTGCTGTCGTGCCGGTCGACCTCAGCGCCGCGCTGCAGCAGCAGCTCGACCAGCCGCTCGTGGCCATACACGGTGGCGCCCATCAGCAGCGTGAGGCCGCTCACGCCGCCTCTCTCGTACGTCGCGTCGGCCCGCCCGCCACTGTCAAGCCACGCCAGCACCGCCTCCTCCTCGCCTCGCTCAGCCGCTGCCACGACCGCATCGGGGACTGCCACGACACCGCTCGGCGCCCGCCCCGCCGCCACCGCTGGAGATGGCGTCTTCGCGACTCTCGATCCAGCCGAGGAAGCGCCGCCGGAGGAAGCGCCGCCCGCGCCTTCGCCGCCGGCTGCTGTCGCCGTGGGCCGTCCCGCCAGCATATCCTGGACGTGCTTCTTGAAAGCCTCGACGCACTCGGCGTGGCCCTGCTCCTTGGCCCACTGCAGCGCCGTTTTGCCGCTCGCAGTGCGCGCCGCGGTGTCTGCGCCCGCCCGCAGCAAGCGCCGCACAACGGCGGGGTGGTTGAAGCAAGCGGCGTTCATCAGCGCGGTGCCGCCGTCGCTGCTCTGCAAATTGAGCTCAGCGCCGCGCCGAATCAGCAAGTCGACCATCCGCTCGTGGCCTTGGTCGGCGGCGAGAATCAGCGCGGTGCCGCCTTCGCCGTTCTGCAGGTTGATCTCAGCGCCGTGCCGTATCAGCAAGTCGACCACCCGCTCGTGGCCTTTGAAGGCGGCGTCAATAAGCGCGGTGAAGCCGCCACTGTTCCGCAGGTTGATCTCCGCGCGGTGCCGAAGCAGCAACTCGACCACCCGCTCCTGGCCTCGGACGGCGGCGCTCATCAGCGCGGTGACGCCATTGCTGCTCTGCTTGTTGACCTCAGCGCCGCGCCGTATCAGCAACTCGACCACCCGCTCGTGGCCGTGGGCAGCGGCACCCATCAGCAGCGAGAGGCCGCTCACGCCGCCTTGCTCGTACGTCGCGTTGGCCCGTCCGCCACTGTTAAGCCACGCCAGCACCGCCTCCTCGTCGCCTCGCCCAGCCGCTGCCACGACCTCGTCGTAGACTGCCACGCCACCGCTCGGCTCCGCCGCCGCCAGCGACAGATTACCCGGCCGCACCCGCACGCTCTCGCCGCCGCCCTCGAGCGCCACCGCGTACCGGCCGCCCTCGAAGCTCCCCGCCACGCCCCACTGCCCGTTCAGCTCGGGGCGGGAAGAGAGCCCGCCGAGCACGACTCGCTGTCTGAGCAGCGGCGCGTCCACCGCTGCCGCTGCAGCTGCCGCGCCCGAGGAAGCGCCGCCCGCCCCTGCCCGGCCGTCTGCAGCCGCCGCCGCCTCCGACAATACCTTGACGCACTCGGCGTGGCCCTTTTCCTTGGCCAGCTGCAGCGCCGTCTTGCCGTTAGCAGTGCGCGCCGCGTCTGCGCCCGCCCGCAGCAAGCGCTGCACGACGGCGGGGTGGTTGAGGAAGGCGGCGCCCATCAGCGCGGTGACGCCGTTGATCTGCAGGTCGACCTCCGCGCCGTGCCGAATCAGCAACTCGATCACCTGCTCGCAGCCGTTGTAGGCGGCGTGCAACAGCGCGGTGGCGCCGTTGCTGTCCTGCAGGTTGACCTTCGCCCTGCGCCGGAGCAGCAGCTCGATCACCCGCTCCTGGCCGTTGAAGGCGGCGTACATCAGCGCGGCCCAGCCGTTACTGTCCTGCAGGTTGATCTCCGCGCCGCGCTGCAGCAGCAACTCGACCACCCGCTCTTGGCCGTAGCGGGCGGCGCCCATCAGCAGCGTGACGCCGCTCACGCCGCCACTCTCGCACGTCGCGTCGGCCCACCCGCCGCCCTCGAGCCACGCCAGCACCGCCTCCTCCTCGCCTCGCTCAGCCGCTAGCACGACCGCGTCAAAGCAGCTTTGGGAACCGGCACCCACCATCGTTTGGGTTCCGGCTCTTTTGCGTGGGTAGGGACCCCGTTTTCATACTTCTCATCAACCACAAGAACGAACCAAAAAAAACCGACGAGTCACCGTCCGTCGCGTGCGTGAGGTCGCCTGTGTACACTACGGTGGCATCGGGCCACCGGCAGTTGTCGCCGGGCGGCAGCGGCACGACGGACGACACCTGCAGCGGCGCGTCTCCTCCGTTGAGCGAGAGAGAGGCAGCGGCTCCGTTAGCACGGGCTCTGCAAAGTCCAAAGAGGTTGTCGTCGGTCGGCGCGTCGATGCTCGCGACCTGCAGCGGCTCCTGACCCCGCACCGTTCCATCAGCACACGGTCGAGTGCACCGTGGATCCGAGCAACGGCGTCGACTTCCCCTCCTAGCCAGGCGGGCGGCGGCGGCGCGAGGTTGCAGCGCACCTGACTTCTTTTGGGGGACTGGGAGCGGCGGGCTTCCGACCACTCTGTGACTGTTCTCGAGGCGCCTCTGGCACCGTGTCGCGCACCGAGCAGCCGACGGCGAGTGCTCGCCCGCCTTGCCCCCTACCGCCAGCGGCGCGTGTTGCACCCCCGGCTAGCTGCGAGAAACTTTCTAAAATTCTTTTATGCGCATCGGTTATACGCATCGGGTGTCGAGTATGGCGACGCTGGGTTCCGGCTCCTACCCGGATAGGGGGTCTGTGGCACTGGCTGGCCCCTCCCTCCCAGATAGGTAGGTAGGTTGGTCTTGTTTGGCCCAAAAGGGCCCTGCAATAGGTAGGTACCCGCTATTTTCATCTTTTTTCGCTTCGCTGCGCGGCCTGGGGATAGGTAGGTAGGTAGGCGTTTTGGCGCGAGTCAGCTCACAGGCCAGCGCACAGCGCCATAGGAGGTATTTTCTTCTCAATAACAAGGCTGTGAACAGACCCCCATCCGGTAGGAGCCGGAACCCAGCTCTCGGGTGAACCCTGTTGATGCACAGGGCACATACATGAGCCTGCTCCTCCCGACGCTCGCCCTCGCCTCCCGCATCGCCAGCACGAGGCACGGCGCCATCGACGACCACGACGGGTACGACTGGCGCCGGTCGACGTCTGAGAATCATCGCAACCCGGCCGCACCGTTGCGTCATGAATTCGCCGCGTCACGTGCGCGGCTCGACTACTCGTGGCACGTTCACTACTCGCTGCGTCGCCAGGAGCAGCAGGACGCCATCATCCGGCGAATGCTCCGCGACGGCGCTGTTGGCGGTGCTGAGCATGCCACGCCGGCTGGCCGCGGCGTGCTGCAGGGGTTGCGGCAGGTGCTGTCGCGGTGGCAGCAGCAGAGGCGTGGCGCGGTCGGCGCGCCCGCGCAGCCGTGGGCCATTTTCACGGCAGGCTGTATGGGCGCCGGCAAGACACACGTGATGGAGCTGCTCGATGAGAACGGTGACGCTGCTCTCTACCGTCTGCTCTCCGCTCTCCTCTCTCCGCTCTTTGCTCTCTCTTCTCTCCGCTCTGCCCACTCCTGTCCCCTCCCCCCAGGCCTGCTTCCCCTCTCGTCCTTCGTGCGCATCGACGTGGACCGCATCCGCGCCGCGCTGCCAGAGACGCGCGCCTACAAGCCGCTCCTCTGCGACCTCTTCCTGGACCTGTCCTGGACCTTTCCTGGAACCTTCCTGTAGGCGCACCTACGAGCGGCTCAACGCGCAGACGGCCGGACTGCTCACGCAGCTCGAGGCGCGCCTGGGTCGCAGGAGGCGCGGCAGGAAAGAACTACGCGGAGGCACGCGCGGCTTCTTTGTACCTGCATATAGGCGGGCTGCCTCGCAGACGCGTCCCAGTCTTGTGTTGCGTGCCCGTGGTCGCACGCGGCGCGAATTTCTTTTTCCAGGCGGGCTGCATCGCAGAGGTGGCCACAGAGGAGGCGTTTCTCCCACGCCAACGGCTGCACGCCGTCGGCTTGTGGGCGGTGTCTCTTCACACCTCCGGCTGTGAACAGGTGCGTCGCGGCGCCTGGTCTCTTCATGCCGTCGGCCTGTGGGCGGCGTCTCTTCACACCTGCAGCTGTGAACAGGCCTTCCGCCGCGGGTTCCATGTCTGGGTCGACTCCTCCTTGCGAGACAGGCGGGCGTTAGTGAGAGAGTGGGCGAGAAGAGTAGCCGAGATCAGCCGAGGTTGGCGGAACGTCGCCGAGAGTCGCCGAGAGTCGCCGAGAGTAGCCGAGAGAGAGCCGAGAGAGCCGAGAGAGCCGAGAGAGTAGCCGAGAGAGGAGTCGCAGGGGAGCGAGTCGTCTATCTCGGCTCACATTTCGGCTCACTCCTCGGCTCATCTCGGCTCACCTCGGCTCACCTCGGCTCACCTCGGCTCACCTCGGCTCACCTCGGCTCACCTCGCCTCCTCTGCGAGTCAGGCTCCGGTGGTCACGCGAGCTGTGAACAATACAGCTGTGAACAATACATACATACCTGCAGCTGTGAACAGGCTCTGGTGGTCACGCGAGCTGTGAACAATACAGCTGTGAACAATACATACATACCTGCAGCTGTGAACAGGCTCTGGTGGTCACGCGAGCTGCGGCGGCTGCGCCGCGTCTACCCAGCCCACCGCCTAGGTAGGTAGGTAGGAAGGTGAAGAACAGCCAGGCTCGGACTGGACACATGCGCGGTCTGGGTGGGGACGCGGGACAGAAGAGGACGGCACGCTCGAGCGACACACAGACACAAACAGGCTCACAAGACACACCGCCTCGGCATAGCACACACGCACACACACACACACACACACACACACACACACACACACACACACACACACACACTCACACACACACGCACACACACACACACACACACACGCACACACACACACACACACACACACACACACACACACACACACACACACACACACACACACACAGTGCACGTCACTGCGTCGTGGGGCAAAAAAAAGAAATGCGGTCGCCCCCCTGGGATGTCTTTCCACAGGCATCGTGCACGTCACGGCGTCGTGGGCGAGAGTGGTCGAGCGAGAGGCGAGGCGAGGCGCCGAGACGGGGAGGCGCATCCCGCCGCCGCTGCTGGCGCAGGTGTACGATCAGGTGCCGCGCGCCGTGGCCGCGCTGCAGCGGCACGTCGATCTTCACATCGAGGTGGACAACGACACCTCCCAGCCGCGGTGTGCCCCCCCCCCCCCCCCTTCCCTCCCTCCCCTGGCGCCTTCCGGCAGGTTGCGCCGCCCCGAGGATGTGCTTGCTTTCCTCCGCCTCTGCCGGCAGCTCGCCCCCGCAGAGGGCCGAGGCGAGGGGCGGTGGCGCAGGCAGCAGGAGTTCGCCGTCTGGCGTTGGTTCGACGCCGAGGGGTTGAGGACCAAGCGGTGGGAGGCCACAGCCGCGGCCTGAGTTGCCGGCACCAACTTGATTCCCGGATCGGCGTCTCCCCCTCCCCCTATGTGCCGCCACCCCCCACCAATCCGTAATTCCGTAAAATCGCGTGACAAGCGCCCTAATCGAGCTGGAACGCGGCCCCCGGCAGCCGCCTGGGATCGTGCCCTAGCTAGCGGGAGGCGATAGACGTACTTTTCGGCGTGAACTAAGCTCTAAGGCGACGTCCGGCAAGTCGTGGGGTCCAGACTCACACGAGACTCACACGGCCGGCGCCAAGCGCGCGTAACCACCGAGCCGCTCTCCGCCGCCGCTCCTCGCCACCAACCATGATGGTGCGTGACTCGTTCACCCCCCTCCCCTCACTACGACCAGCCCTCTCACCCATAGCGGGTGGGGAGGCCCTAAAACGGCGGGAGGGGTAGGGCTATATCGATAGAGCTAGAGGGCTCAACCACCCCTCCACCCCTCCACCCTCCACCCCTCCACCCTCCCGGAGCGAGAGAGGTCCGTCTTCGAGCCCTCCCACTTCCACCCCTCCGACCGGAGGGCTCGCCAGCCCACAGGGCTGGAGGGGTCCCCGTCGGATCGGCGTCGGGAGGGCTCCACAGGGCTAACCCCCTCCCCGGACGCCGGGTGGGCTCGGAGGGACGGTCGGACAGGGGAGGATCTTCATGGCGGGAGGGCTCGAGAGGGGTCGGAAGGGCCCTCCGGGAGGGGTCGCAAAAAGATAAAGAAAACGAAGTCGCGGCTTATGTGACTGCCCCCCAAGAGGGCTCGGAGGGCTCGGAGGGCTCGGGAGGGCTGGAGGGCTAGAGGGCTCCATTAGGGCTCGGAGGGGTCGATCCTCTGAGCTCTCCGACCCCTCCGACCCCTCCGACCCCTCCGACCCCTCCGACCCCTCCGACCCCTCCGACCCCTCCGAGCCCCCCGAGTTCCCCGACCCCACAGCTCGGTGAGCAGCCTGCCCCTCCCTCCCGACAAACCAACTCCCGCACACACACAATCGCACTCTGGCCATCGAATGACTCCGAATGACTCACTGTGTGTGCTAAGACAGAATCTCCGCAGACAGCCAAAATGGGCCGTGCCGCGTTTGTGGTGTCTTCTCAAGCACTAGCACCTGGGCGCCGCACTCGAGTGGGCGGGTCACATCTATGAGGGCCCAGTGCGCACTAGGCGCATATGCTAGTGCTATCCTGCCCTATGGGAGGCAGAGGGATGGGGGGAGGGGGGGCAGAGGTAGGGTGGGGTGAGACTGGGGAGGACCTCAGAGGTCCTCCATGGGGGTGGGGTCCGTCCGGCTCGAAAAGGTCAAAGTGGGTGCCGGTCCCGCCATCGCCGCCGACGCCGTCGCCCTCGTCCGCCTCGGAGGCGGAGGTCGTCGGGCGGGGCGCCTCGCCCGTCGCGAACCTGCCGCCGAACACGGCGTCGGCCGGCGCCGAGGCGCCGGCAGCCGTGATCAGGTCGGCGACCTTTCGGTCCCTGCAGGCCGCATCAATTTTGCCGCGCGCCGGGACGGCTCGTAGAGCTCGTTGGCGAGCCAGTCCCGGGCGACCTTCGTCGCCACGGAGCCCAGTCTGAGCTGTCTGACTGTGTTCTGTGTCTCTGTGTCTCTCGGTACTCTCGCCCTTTCGTGGGATTCGCGCGCCTGCCCCATAAATTCAATAACACGCGGCAGCCGGTCTTGCAACACATCTGGCCCGCCCCGCGCGACAAAACTAGACCGGACGCGGGACCATCCACATCATCACCGGCTCGCGGCAATACGGGCACTCTTGCATCAGCTCAGAGCATGGCCCGCAAGCGCACAGGTGCCCGCACGGGACCGCAGCATGCGACTTGACTCTCGCGAAGCCGACACGATGCACGTGGTCTCGCCCCCCATCGTGGACTCGGGGGTAGCCGGCCGCCCCGTGTCGAGGCCGGCGTCCGCAAGCGAGACGGCAGCAAGCGACTCGGTGACTGGCAGATGCTGCTCCGCCGCCTCTCCCGCCTCTGGCCCGATCAAGCGCTCGATGGCGCCGACCCGCTCCTCGAGGCTGCCCTCGGTCGCCGCGCCGAGGCTCGCCTCCAGCCGCTCGACACGCCGCATCAGGTCCCCGCCGCCGGTCGACTCGCTGCTCACCGCCTCCTCGCACCGCGACACCCGACGCGCCAGAGCCTCCTCCTCCGCATCTATCTCTGACCGGCGCAACGCCTCTGCCAGCTCCGCAGCCTCGCGCAGCGCCGCCTGCTCCGCCGCACCCGCTAGCTCAGCCGCCTCACGCTCCGCCCGCCTCGCAGCCTCCTGCTCAGCAGCCAGCTGCGCCGCCCTCTCCTCCTGTGCGCGAACCTCTGCCGCAGCCCGCGCCCTCCGCTCCTCCTCGAGCTTGAAGGCGGGCGGCGCCTTCTTGGCCTTATTGTTCTTCTCCTTGGCCGCCTTCCTGGCCGCCGCCGCCTCCGCCGCCTTTGCGCGCCTCTTCGCCTTCTCCTCCTCCGCCCTCTTGTCAGTAGCCTCCTTCTCGCGCCGCGCCGTCTCCACCTGAGCCGCTTTCCGAGCCGCCGCCGCCACCCGCTGCTCCGCAAGCTGCGCCTCCTCTGCTGCTCGCCTCTCCGCCTCCCTCGCCCGCAGCGTCTCCTCTGCTGCCGCTCGCTCGGCAACCAGCTTCGCCTCCGCCTCCGCCGCAATCGCCCGCCTCTGCTCCTCCAGCGCCGCCGCATCCGCCGCCCGGCGCGCCTCGCGCGCCTCTCGTTCTGCTTCGCGCCGGCGCGCAGCCTGCTCGCGCTCTCGCGCCGCCGCCGCCTCCTCCCGCTCGCGCTGCTCGCGCCGCCCCTTGGCCTCGAGCGCCTTCTCTGCCGCCTTCTCTGCCGCCTCCGCCTCCTTCAGTGCCGCTGCGTGCTCCGTGAGAGCGCGCACACACCCGGCGTGGTCCTTTGCAGGAGCACCACCAGCAACGTCGGCATTAGCCAGCTTGGCCCCCTCCTTGGCGTATTGCAGCGCCGTCATGCCGGCCACAGAGCGTGCCTTTGTGTCTGCGCCCGCCTGCAGTAGACAGCGCACGACGGGGAGGCGGCCTTTGCCGGCGGCGGCCATCAGCGCGGTGCCGCCGTCGTTGTCCCGCACCTCTGCATCAGCGCCGTGCCTCAGCAGCAAGTCAAGCACCCGCTCGTGGCCGTTGATGGCGGCGAGCATCAGCGCGGTGCGGTGCCTGCCTTTGCTGCTCTGCACGTTGGCCTCCGCGCCGTGCTGAAGCAGCAGCTCGACCACCCGCCCGTGACCTGCGAAGACGGCGCCCATCAGCGCGGTCCAGCC
Organism: Emiliania huxleyi CCMP1516; assembly: GCF_000372725.1. Lineage (NCBI taxonomy): Eukaryota > Haptophyta > Isochrysidales > Noelaerhabdaceae > Emiliania > Emiliania huxleyi. The sequence continues at coordinate 80,736 of NW_005201277.1, read as the reverse complement.
GTTGCTGTCCTGCGCGTTGATCTCAGCGCCGTGCCGCAGCAGAAGGTCGACCACCTGATCGTGACCTTCGGAAGCGGCCCACACCAGCGCAGTCCAGCCATCGCTGTCCTGCAGGTTGATCTCCGCACCGTGCTGCAGCAGCACCTCGACCACCCGCTCGTGGCCTTCGATGGCGGCGTCCATCAGCAGCGTTACGCCAGTAGTCACCTCGCCTTCCTCGCCCCGACGCTCGCGGGTGGCGTTCGCTCGCCCTCCACCCTCAAGCCACACACGCACCGCCACTTCGTCACCTCTGAAGACCGCCTCTACGTGGTCAGCCGTCTCAGCCGTCTCGCCGCGCGCCGCCATCGATGGCAAGGGCGCCCCGAATCTTTGGCGCGGATTTTCTTTTTCCGAAACAGATCGTATATGAGCAATTATTGCCAATCCAAAAACAGAAACTCCCAGAAGCTCACCTCGTCGTGACGGTACGCGAAGATTGGCAAGAGCAGCGGCAGATATTGTTGATGGCGACCCCGTGATCCCTTCTGAGGTCTCGAACGTGGTCTCGGCAAGAGAGAGAGAGATTTTTAGCAATGTGCGGCGGGAACGCATGCGTCGCGGTGACGAAAGACGGCAAGGCGGTGGCGTGGGGGCGGCATCCAAAGAGGGGCGCAGGCGACCCAACGGGGGTGTCCTCTCAGAAAGGATCCTGTCTGAATTGCAAGGGAGGGATGACGGAGACGACGTACGTGTCCCCGGACGACCTCAGCTCGGGCGTGATCGCCGCGATGTGCGGTGGTATGGCGTGCGTCGCGGTAAAGTCCGACGGCTCGGTGCACGCATGGGGGTTAGTCGGATCTGGAGGCCGCCCGAGCTGCGTTTGGGAAATGATTTGCGATGGCCAGGGGTGCTGTCAGCGCGGGCTTGGGGCGGACCTTGCCTCGGGCGTGGTCTCGGCGAGGGGTCCCGTAGGAATTCGAATTCCTACCATGCGGAACCGACCCTATCCATCCAGTGCTCAAGTGCTCAAGTGCGAAAGCCACCCGTGAAGCACTAGGTAGGTAGGTAGAAAGGTGAAGAACAGCCAGGCTCGGACTGGACACCAACGCGGTATGGGTGGACGCTGGACAGATGATTGATGACGACACGCACGAGCGACACACAGACACAAACAAGCTCACAAGACACACAGCCAGCGGGCTGCCACACACCCTGAGTAGGCGTACACATAACTCAAGGCCATATCCTCCCTGTCGCCCCCCCCCCAGCACTCCACGGTGCCAAGAGAAGCACTGGAGAGACGGTCGGCCGTAAAAAAAACACGCATTTCATGGTTAGTGCCGAGGGCACACCACACACACACACATATGGCGTCCGCCGCCCGCAAGCGCGCCCGTGCCGGTCGCGGATGGCTTCGAGGCGCCCATCTTTGGCGCGCGCGTCGTCGGCCAGGTCTCCACGCTGCCGCTCGAGGGCGAGGACGGCCTCGTTGGCGTCGCGAGCGAGCACGCAGGCGCCTGGTACGTCGCGACCATGGACTCGCTGCTGCACGTCTCGGCGGCCGGGCGCGTGCGCCGCGTAGCAGCCTTGCCGGCAAGTGAAGTCTTCTACACCGTTGCTGCCAGCCCAGACGGGAGCGCGGTGTTTGTGGCAGACGACACCAACGAGATCCGGCGGGTGGAGGTGGCGACTGGCGCTGTGACGACGCTCGCGGGCAGCGGCAACATGGGCGACGCGGATGGTGTGGGCGACGCGGCGCAGTTCGACGGCCCAGCCGGCATCGCCATCAGCCCGGACGGGAGCGCGGCGTTTGTGGCGGACTGCAGCAACCACAAGATCCGGCGGCTGGAGGTGGCGACGGGCGCTGTGACCACGCTCGCTGGAGGCGGCGATGTGGGCGACGCGGATGGTGTGGGCGACGCGGCGGAGTTTGACGGCCCCTCCGGAGTCGCCCTCAGCTCCGACGGGAGTGCACTGTTTGTGGCGGACTCCTGCGGCAACAAGATCCGGCGGGTGGAGGTGGCGACTCGCGCGGTGACCACGCTCGCTGGAGGCGGCGAGGATGGCGGCGCGGATGGCGTCGCCGACGCGGCGCAGTTCCGCTACCCAGCTGGCATCGCCATCAGCCCGGACGGCGGCGCGCTGTATGTGGCGGACTATGAGAACCACAAGATCCGGCGGGTAGAGGTGGCGACGGGAGAGGTGACGACGGTCGCGGGCAGTGGCACCAGGGGTAGGGAAGACGGCGTGGGCGACGCGGCGCAGCTCGACGGCCCAGATGAAGTCGCCATCAGCTCCGACGGCAGCACGCTGTTGGTCAGTTCGAGCGGTGGCCTCCGCGAGGTCTGCGTGGCTGCGCCTCCTCCGCCTCCCTCCTTTGCCCCGATCGTCGTTCCGCCTTCGACCCTTGGAGCCGACCTCGCAACGACGCGGGGCGACGCCTCCCTGCCAGAGGGGAAAGTCACCTTCCTGGTCGGCGACGACCTGGAGCGCATCGAGTACGTCACCAAGGCCGTCCTCTGCGCCCGGTCCCCGGTCTTTCGGACGATGTTTGGCATCGGCATGAAGGAGCGCGACGCCGCCGAGGTCACGGTGCGCAACACCGACCTCGCCAGCTTCACCGCCCTTATCGACTACCTCCTCTCCGACAAGTTCGACCTCGGCGAGGCGGAGGGCGGCAGAGCGCAGCGCGCGCTCGACCTGCGGGAGCTGGCGCAGATGTACCAGGTGCCGCGCCTCGAGCTGCTCTGCGCGCAGGCACTGCAGGAAAGCGTCGCGCCGGCGAGCGCCGTGCCGCTGCTCGAGGCGGCGCACACGACGGGCGACGGGCGGCTCCTCGCGCAGTGCCGCCGCTACGTGGCCGACCACGCCGCCGAGGTGCGGGCGAGCGGCGGCGTGGAGCAGCTGCGCGACTTTGGCGTGGCCAAGGGGCTGCTCGGCGACGCGCTCGACCAGGTGGCGGAGCTGAAGGGGGCGGTGGCGGCGCGCGACGCGGAGCTCGGGAAGGTCCGGGCGGAGGTGGCCGAGCGGGCATGAGTGAGGGGCAGCGCCCCGCGCCTTGCGATCGCTCGCCGCTTGGCACCAGTGACAGCAGTGTGTGACAGCGCGCAGCGCGCCGTGTACAGGGAGCGCCCTCCTGCCCAAGCTGCAGAAACGAGCTTTTAGTGGCTATAAGCATAGGCACTGAGATATGGTGCGCGCGGAGCGCGCTGGTGCTACCTGGACATACGCGCGGAGCGCGCTAGGCAGTAGCACTGCTGCAGAGCACGCGCGGAGCGCGCCGCTGGAAAGCACGCGCGGAGCGCGCCGCTGGGTAGGTGCGGAGCGCCGCCACTTGAGGTTGGGCCTGTGGGTGGGCCGAGTGGTTCCAGCGTGTGAGTCAAACTCTTACTAGAAATCGCATCTAGCCCTCCACAACCCTCAAAATTTTCTTCGGGGCGCGCTCCGCGCGCGGCGCTCCGCGCCTCACTCCTTGAGCGTCATAGGCGCTGGCCTGCACATGTTCTGCAGCTTGGCCTCCTGCGACACCGTTTTGATTTCCCGGTACGTTCGTACGTTCGTACGTCAGTAGTCGCACTCTATCTTCTTCACGGCACATGTTCTGACAGACATTCTGACATCAGACCCGCGATTCTAAGGTAAGGGCTCAGGCGCTCGAGGACCGGATCGTGTGGGGCTCCTGTCGTTAGACGTGGAGATGCGAGGGTTGCCCCCCCTTGCCCCACCACCTCGTGTGTGTGGAGAAGTTTACCTTACCTTACCTTACCTTACGATCGTGTGTGTAGCCTCAATGTTGTTTTAATGCGCGCCCCCGCCGAAATGCAATCTAGGGTACCCTTGCGCTCCGGGCCGGTGTGCGGGGAGCGAACCAATCGGGCAAGGATCACCGATGTCGTCGAGTGGGATGGTTGTACCTCCTCCGTTGATAGGCATGTCGTCGCCCACGGTGCTGCTCTCCCCGTCGTCTGCGTCCGTTGGGATAGATTCGTCTTGCCACTGCAGCGACCGGCAATTTCTTCTTATTTGTGCCCTAGTGGGCGCTCGGGACGCACGTTCATCCATCCGTCATTCGCCTCGGCGACGCGAGCCGCGTTGATTGTGTGATACTCCTTAATGCCTGCCCAGGACCTCGCCGCCACGCTAGCGATGTTGCTCATCCAAGCGTGCGACGCCTGCCTGCTGCTGGGGCGGCGAGCGCCGCGCTCCGTTGCGGCGGTCCGACCCCGGCTGAGCGGGAGTCTCAGCGTGGTGGCCTTGCTCCTGCTGCTCTCCTTCCCATCTGCAGCTCGGGCTGGCACGGGCGAGGCTGGCTCTGGTGAGGCTGGCTCTGGGGAGGCTGGCTCTGGTGAGCTGGGCTCCGGACTTTGGGAGCCCCTGCCAGTTCTGCCACATTTGCGTTCAGCGCATGCCGCAGAAACGCAGTGCCTTAGCTGGTGCACCATTCACACGCAGCTGTGGGACTCCAAGTGCAGATGGAGAGCAAAGTGCGATGGCTGCTCGAGCTGCTCGACGGCACCGCCACCACCCGCGCGGTCCCCCACGCCACCGCCATCGGGCTGCCACTGGGGCTGCGCCGTCAATACCAACCTCTGGCACACCAAATGCCTGTGGAGCACCTGCATGGGATGCGCATCATGCGAAGGTAATGGGAGCCCACCGGGCTGCCATTGGGGCTGCGCCGTCAATACCAACCTCTGGCACACCAAATGCTTGTGGAACACCTGCACAGGATGCACATTATGCGAAGGCCCCGCCACACCCGCGCCGTCCCCCGCGCAATCGCCACCGTCCTATACCTTGCCGTCCTCGCCTTCGCCGCTGTCCGCTCCGCCGCCACTGCCCGCTCATCCGCAACCATCCGCGTCGCCGCCCTCGCCGTCCCCGTCGCCGCCCCCAGCCGCCACGCCGCCGCCGCCAACAACAACTCAGCCTCCGCCGTTGATGCCCCCGCACGGAACCGCGCCCTCGCCGCTGCTGCCGCCATTGGCAGCAGATGTGTGCGTCCTGGGCGGCACCGTTTCCCGTGCTGCCTCCAATGGCAACATCTGCTACCTCGGCCCCGTCCTGTCGTCGACGTGCCCAGATGCTGCCCCCTGGGGATGCTGGGAGTATGGCTTGAGTCTATACTACACCTTGCCGTACTCGCCATCCGCTTCGCCGCCTCCGCCGCTGCCATCCCCATCGCCGCCACCGCCGCCGCCACCGCCGCCGCCACCGCCACCGCCACCGCCGCCGCCACCGCCACCGCCGCCCTCGCCCTCGCCACCATACTCGACGCCACCACGGCGTCCGGCGGTGGGGGCGCAGTTTTGGGATCTGTCGAGCCGTGTGCTCATCGACGAGCGTTTGCGGGCCAAGGGCCACGTCGCCTCACACTACCACACCTTTGGCGCTCCTTACCTGGTCGACTGGGATGGCGACGGTTGGATGGACATCTTCGCCACCAACCACGTCAAGTATGAGTCTTGTGAGACGCACTGGCGCGCTAGCAGTGCACCTATGAGAGGGCTCTTCCTCTCTCTCCCAATGTTCACCCGCGTGTCATCGCTGATCGTAGGGACCTGGCCCTCAATCGCGGCGGCGGTCAATGGCTCGAGGCCGCGGTGGGTGCCGTTGAGTACGTCGTAGGCTACGCTGAGCATGAACCACTCGGGGGAATGAAGGAGAGGTTTGATGCGCACGGCGGCGCAGTCATCGACCTAGACCGCGACGGGCTGTTGGACCTGTACGTTGCGCAGGGCGCCGTCCGTGGGACCGACACGACGTACCACTCAGAAAACGGCCTCTTCTGGGGGACCCCCGACGGCCGGCTCCTCGGCGGCCGTGGGACAGCCAGGGAGGCTGGGCTCTTCTGTCAGGGGTGCCGCGGGTACAACGTGGCTGTGGCTGATGTGGATGGTGACGGCCTCCTCGACATCATCTCATGCAACAAGGAGCGCAACGACGACAACACGATCCCCTCGCGGCTCTGGCTGAACCGGCCGACGGCGGCCTCGAGGAGGAATTTTGCGTATGTGCCCCAGTTCAGGGTGTACAGCAGCAGCGCTCTTATGACCGACTTCGACCAGGCAGCATGTGGTGGTGGGGGTGGTGGGGGTGGTGGTGGTGGGGGGGGGGGGGGGGGCTATCTCTCGGCTCAGGGGCTCCCTAACAAGCAAGCCAATGTTGCCTGTAGGATGGCTTTGCGCAAGAGCTTCTTGTCCTCATCGACATCCCGCGATCGACCTCGGGCCAGGACACGCTCGCAGTGTACAAATGGGACGCGGCGAGGGGATTGCTAGCGGATATCACACCGGATTGGTGGCCCATATTTGGATCCCAGTGGAGCGACCGTCAAATCTATGGGCGTGAACTCAAGGCTCTCAGCACTGGCGATTTCAACGGTGACGGCCTCATTGATTACGCGTTGCTCACGGTCCGGCGCCCTCAAACTTTGCTTCCGCCCCATCCTCTATTGAGTGACGGGATACCGCCCACCCCACGGCACCCCGTTTGAGGATTAGGGCTGGGGCGTCGACCTTCTCTACTCCTCGCCTGTCGGGCTCCGTTCCATTGCTGACAGCACCGGACCCTTTCTCAGAACATGCTCTTCAACCGTGGACATGAAGGCGCCGCGTGCTCTTGCACAGGCACCCAGCCAACGTTGCTCACTGAAAGCACCTCTCCCCAGGCGGCTGACTACGACCTCGATGGCACGCTCGACCTGCTCGTCCTGTGCAATTCAAATGCCGTCATCCTGACGCAGACGGCCGATGGCAGCTGGGTCCACATGCCGGGCGCCTATGGCGACCTCAACGACCCGGGGCGTAGCAAAGCGGACGACAACTGGCTCATCTGGTGCTGCAGCAACTACGACGCTTGCACCGCGGCGTCGTCAATCAGAGCGTTTCACCTTGAGCCCATGTGTCAGATGGTCGACTCAGCCTGGCCGGTGGGCAACAGGTGGTTTGGTCTGACTTCGTTCGACATCGACAATGATGGCTTTGTCGACCTAATGCCGTGCAACACAAAGTGCCGACTCTACCGCAACTCTGGAGGGAACGGAAACTCCTACATCGCGTTCAGGCTGGTGGGCAGCGCGAGCAACGAGTACGGCATCGGCGCGACAGCGCTCCTCACCTGGCGTCCCGAGCCGGGTGCGGCGCCAAAGCAGCAGATGCGCGAGGTGAACCGGGCCTCGGCTGGCGACCCCCGCGGCAGCGCGGACCACCGCCTAGTCTTTGGGCTCGGCCCTTCGGGTGTTCCCCTCCGCTTGGAGGCCCAGCAGCACACCACAGACACCGATGCCGATCCTGTGGAGCCCCGGCAGAGGGAGGCTCGGACGGTCAATAGGTGCGCTGGCCATCGGGCACGGTGGATGTCGTCGACGCGCCAGAGGCGCTGGCCGCCCGAGCAAACACAATGCAGGACGCCGTTATTCGGCTGCAGGAGTCGACGATCATGGGTACGCCCTAGGGAGCCCGCGCCGGCCCAGAGGCAGAGCGCAGTCCGCAGAGGAACACGAGGTGACCTGGGACTATGCCCGCTGGGCCGGGACACGCCGCGCGGGACGGTCGGCCCGCGCGGGGCGGGGCGGCCGAGGGCGCGGGAGAGCGGGGGCGGCGGGCGGGGGACGCGTAAAGTAGCTCACGTTGACGTAAACGCCTTGCGGTTTCTCCCGTTTCCGGATTCCGCCGGTTAGCGCATAATTATACAGCCCCTTGGAGTGTGAAGGCTTCGTAGCCCTCCGGTCTACGAAGATCCGCAGGACTGGAGCGAAAAAAAAGCAAGCGAGTGGCGCATATAGCGGTTTGTCCGCCGCTCTGCCGCGTGCCGCCGCCCCCGCGGGCGCCGCGGCCCGCGCCCCGCGCGGGGGGCCGCGCGTTCTTGGGCGCTCATGCTTGGGTGTAATCGCGCCTGCTCCGCAATATCTATCTAGATCGCTCGAACAGAATATTACACCACGCGAGCGCACACCTCCACCATGCCAGCGGGGCTTTCGTAGCGGGGCGCGCCCTCCCAATTCTCTCCTCCGCCTCGAGCAGCCCGCTCTCGCGAGGAGGTCCGGAGGAGTGGGGACGAAAGTGGCCGTGCCTGGCCGGCGTGTGTAGTGGCCCCGGCGGCGTGGTGTGTGTGTGTGTGTGTGTGTGTGTGTGTGTGTGTGTGTGTGTGTGTGTGTGTGTGTGTGTGTGTGTGTGTGTGTGTCGGCCAGTCGCCGGAACAGAGGTGTCAGTACGTCGCACAAGCCAAGCAGAGTCCTGCCCGCCTCAGGAGGGGTTGGCGGGCCCGGTCGCATGTTGGCGGGTACACTCTTGCGCTGCGGGGGCGGGGGCGGGGGCGGGGGCGGGGGGGGGGGGGGGGTCATGAAGGGGGGGGTAAAGGGGAGGTAAACGGGAGGTAAAGGGAGGTACCGGGAGGTAACGGGATCT
>NW_005201277.1:68549-70211 GCF_000372725.1 Emiliania huxleyi CCMP1516 | reverse complement strand
CTCCTTGACGATCCGTCGAGGCAGGAGCGATTGGTCCGCCATGGCGTATCTGCTCGAGCACCGGAAAAGGTCGGCGCGCGCGCGCGGCGGGCGTCATCGGGCGGCTGGGGGTGGAGGGAACGGCGGGGGCGGGGGACGGTGCGGGCGGCGCTGGGGCGGCGGACGGCGCGGGGATCTGGGGAGAGAACGGGCACGGCACGGCGCGCGAGAGGGCACATCGAGAAGACGTCTGGAATGGAAACGGCGGACGTGGCCTTGCGCCGGACGGAGACGCTGGCACTGGAGCGGGCGTGGAGAGGCGGCGCGGGCGGAGGAGCGGCGGCTCGGTTTAGGGCAGGGGAGGGGGGGGCAGGGAGGGTGTTGTGCGGAGAGAGCGGAAGCGCCTTGGCTCACGGCTTGTTGGCGAGCTTGTTGGTCAGGGGCGGCGCTCTGAAAAAAAGAAACACCAGGAGGCCATCCGCCACCTCCACCGCCGCTCCTTGCTCCGATACGACGAATTTGAGACGGGGGGAGAGCTGACGGACGGCAAAGGAAAGCGAATTAAGATGGGAAAAGACAGTGAGCCGCTGCGGTCGGGGAAGGGACGAGCCCTGAACGTGAAAGTAGCGCAGACATGCCTCGCGCTGCACGTCTCACACCAGTTCACACACTTTGCGGCGACGGACGGAGGAAAGGACCATGAGGACAAAATGGCGGAGGATGGAAAGTACGTGCCGAACCCTAGGGTGGCGTACGGCGTGTTCGAAGGACCGACACGATTCGGAAAGAGCGTCCCGGGGGACGCACAGGTAAAGGATCCCAACGGAATCGGACCCTGTGAGGAAGGGGAGATACGGACAGCGTTTGGGGCGGGAATGTGGGGAGGAAAGCTCCCGAACATGTGGGAGCCGATAGACGCGGAGATGTACGCGATACTCGCATTTGGAAGCTGTGACACCGACGTACTGGCCAGCGTTGTGCACGACGGCACCGAGCGCGTGAGACCCTGCGAACGTCTTGTCGTAGTGGGCAAAGATGGCGTCGCGCGTGGACTCGAGCGAAATATCTCCGCCGATGTGCTCCGCCGAGCATCCGTACTCCGAGCGAAGCTCCGCAGCAGCCTTCTCCGCCAAAGTCGCGTCCGTGTTGTACGTCATGAGCAGATCGAAGCCGCTTGCTGCGAGCGCCTCACAAATGCCCCTCCCGACCCCGCGCGTGCCACCTGTGACGATGGCGGCGCGCGGCCGCGCTTTTGCAAGCATGGTGGGAGCAAGGGTGCACAGGAGCATGCTCTGTGACAGAGAAGGTGCGGAGCGGAGTGGTTCCCAAAGAGTGTGCGTCGCGGACCTGCTCGCTACGACGGCACCTAATCTGCAAATGCCGGCGAGCGCCGCCGAGATGCAGGGGTTGCCGTCGTTGTCTCTCCCTGCGAGCGAGCGAGCGCCAACGTTTCAGGAGGCCTCTCTCTCGGTCGCCGACGCTGCATACCCGGTGGTCAAGGGCCTGACCTCAAGGGCCGTCGCGCCGCTCGCTGGTAGAGCGGTCACGCTTGCCGCGACCGGCGATCCAAAGGAGATCATCAAGACCATTGATGCGGGCCTCGACGCGTTCCTGTCGGTTCCTCCCGACCGCTTCTTTTCCACCGTGCGCTCTCTCAAGGCGGCCACTTCCGCAGCCGCGAAA
>NW_005201277.1:57453-58670 GCF_000372725.1 Emiliania huxleyi CCMP1516 | reverse complement strand
CCAGCCTCGCCGCCGCCGACCTCGCTGCCGCGCCTCCCCAAGCCCGGTCCGTCCCTCCCGCCCTCTGCAGGCCAAAAAGAAAAAGTAGAGCCGCCGCCGCGGCGAGTGCTGCACGCCGTGGCCTCCCGCCACCCAGAGCGGCCCGGACGCCGTCAGTACTCGCGACACACGCGAGTCGTGCACGGCTCACTTGTACTACAGTACAGGACCGGGGCGGGGCCGAACCGACAGCCGTCAACCGGCACACTCAACCGTACCATTGTACTACGGCGCGCAGTCGCTTCGGTCTCGCTGGCACGTGCCACCGCTCATTCATGGCAACCTTTTTGTATCATGTATATTTGCCCCGTGCGCCCTGCCGCGCCTGTCGCCTGTGGGGGGGTGGGTCGCTTTCCAAACCGACCCAAGCGAGAGAGCCGAGACCCCTGCACGCCGCAGCCCCAGCCGCACACGTACCCGCGACAACGCACACCGAGAATAGAGGGGGCGCCCGAGCCCCGAGCTCCACGTTGGCACACGCTCGACCGAAACGGTGCGCCCACCGTCAGAGAGAAAAGAATAACTGAACGCCGCCGGACGACCCTCATCCGGACTGACCGTCCTGCAGACGGACTGACCCATGCAGGGACCGCGAAGCCACACCGACGCGACACCCGCCGAGGCGCGCCGCCGCGGCCACCGAACGCCGTGTCTGCCGCGCGCCCGTGGGCACCAGGCACCAGAGAGACCAGAGAGACCAGAGACCAGCCAGAGACCCGACTCAGACGATGTTGTCGAGGTCGTAGGTCGTGAAACGGAACGGCACCTCGCTCTCCTGCAGCGCCTCCTCGATGGCCTGTGGGGAAATCGGGCGAGAAAGATCGGCACGATCGCAATCTCAGCCCTCCTCCGCCCGCTCTCGCCGCGCCCTCGCCGCGCCCTCGCCGCGCCCTCGCCGCGCTCTCGCCGGCATCTCGCCGGCATCTCGCCGCGATCTCGCCGCGATTTCGCCGGCATCTCGGCGGCATCTCGGCGGCATCTGCCTGGTAGGTTGGGCGGCTCTCCTTCCCCTCCAGGAGCGGCTCCCAGCTCTCGCTCTCCGGCGCAAAGTAGCACGCCTACTCCACCGCCAAGCTCAGGCGCCGTTCACGGAGCCCACCGTCGAGGGCCGTGCCGCCAATCTCGGCCAATCTCGGGTGATCTCGGGCGAGCTCGGGCGAGCTCGGGTCGTCTAAGCG
>NW_005201277.1:53352-56146 GCF_000372725.1 Emiliania huxleyi CCMP1516 | reverse complement strand
GCGCTCGAGGCGTGGCGGCGCGACGGCGCTCGGACCTTTGCAATGCCGTCCACCGGCGAGCCTTGCCAGGTGCCGAGGGAGGGAGTGCGCGGCTCACCAGCTCACCACGCTCCTCCGCCACGAATGCATCCGACCTTGGACCTCCGCCCTCCTACGCCTACCGCTCTCCAGCCGCCGCTCTCCAGCCGCGTGCACGCCCTCCCCCTCTCTCCCCCCACGCCTCTCCACGCCCGCCGGCAGGTGCCCTGGTCCTTTGTGGAGCAGACCCGGGCCGAGGCGGGCACGCCCGCGGTGAGCACGGAGGCCGTTGTGCTGCACGGCCGTCGCGACGAGGTGGTGCCGCCCTCGCTGAGCGAGGCCTTTGTACACGCCAGCCCTCTGGCCAGGCTCGTCCTTCTCGAGGACGACCACGCGCTCACGGCGCCGCCGAGCCTGGAGCGGATCGCGCGGGAGGCGCTGGCGGCGTGTGGCGGCGAGGGAGGCTCGCCGCGAGTTGGAGGCCCGCCGCGCGCTTGGGACTAGTGGATGATCGCAAATTGGAGGTAGACGAGTAAGAACGTGCCGCGCAGAGCGTCTCGGTTCGTCGTCCCGCGCGGGGCCGGCCCGTGGGGCTCCAGAAGGGCCGGAATCCTCGCCGCTGGTGGCGTGTCGCAGTCTCGGCACACCCGTGATGTGCTCTGTGATGTATGACTTCTAGCTGGGAACGGTCTAGCTGGAGCGTGCGCGGGCCGCGGCCCCGCGGGGACACCAGCGCGTTATGGGTGGACGCGAGAGAGAGAGAATTCTTGATACGAAACCACGACGACACACACCAGTCGACTCGCATCGGTTGCCTCCATGAACGGCGGAGCTATTCTCGCGCCCACACCACACCTGGCTCCAACGTGGACACGCCCATAGCTGGGGACACTACTAGGTCACGCATGGCATCACAGAAGTTTTATCTCTGGGCCCCGAAAAGGCATCTCTAGCAGCGTCGTTACGCATGCCCCCTCCCCTCCTGGGCGCATGCGCCTCACGTCTCGCCAGAGCATACGCCCTTGGTGTGTGGCGAGACGAGTTTTTCGCCATGCAGCGAGCAGCAAGCCACCCGCCGCAAACAGCCGGAGGCCTCTCTCTCTCTCTCGGGTGGACGCTAGACAGGAGGTGAAGAACATACAATCCCCCACCCACACTTTCCCAAAATCCTCTTCATCGTTGTAGGCAGACACGCCGTTGTTGGTCCTCCTCTTGGTCCTCTCACTCCTCAATGGAGGCGCCTGCCCTCCCACGGCCGACCGCGGCCTATTTGCGGCAGAAGAGGGAGGAGCACCGCGGAGCGGCGCCGCAGCAGGCGGTGATGCAACGCAATGGCTACGACCCGAACCCGGAGCCGATCAAAAAGTTCGGCGACCTCCACCTCGACGAACTAGACGACGAGAAATTCCTCGCCAACGGCAAGGACGCCGGCTGGTGGAACGATCTCATCTCGTACCCACGCGACCTCTGCTACGCCTTTTGCTACCCGTGCCCCATGTGCTGCCCGACGCGCAACCTCGCCTGCTCTCTCGCCTTCAATATGTGCTGCGGCGTTCAGGCCTGCAGCGACGTCGGGTGGAGGTTCATGTGGCATCCGGAGTTCTGCCCGCTCGGATGCTGCACGCCCTGCCTCCCCTGCACTGGCCTCGGGGAGAACGGCGATCAGGGTGTCTGCGACGTGGCTTGCATCTGCTGCAATGTGAGCCCGATGGCACGCCAACAGAGCTTCACATACTGGCTCCAGCGGGGTGCGTCCGCTGGCTCGGAGGATTCGGCGGCAGGGTGCTGCGCCAAGTTCTTCCGGCCAAAGCCGGTCCCATATCCGTGGCCGCACCTTCCACCAGACAGGTGGCCGCCTCAGTACTCGGAGTCGTCGCCCTGCTCCATGCAGCTCTTTAGCTGCTGTTGCCAGCTCTTCCCGCTCCCCTTTGGAGACAAGTACGACAATGTCGCTCAGTGGCAGCCCCCGTACGGCGGAGGCTTCCCGTGCAGCTGCGCCAAAGAGTACGATCCGAACGGCCTCGCTTCGACTGCGGAGGTGCGCCGGCCGGGCGGCAGCCACACCGCTCCGAGCTGTCACCCTTGGCTCACCATCCTCTGTTGCCAGTCGCTTGGGCGTGGACAGGGGTCCGATCTTGGAACTAAGGTTGCCTACTGCTAACTACTACCGCGTGCTCCCCCTCCCCCACAGGCGCTCGCAGACGTTGCAACCTCGATCCCATGCCTGTTTCGCTGCTGCGTCACGTACCAGCAGGGCTGCTGCGGCCTCTTCGGCGGCCGCACCGGCTTCGCGCCCAATACCACGTACATGCCGGCGAACATGGCGGTCGGGGAGTCGGACCAGCAGATGAACGACGCCCGGGACTGCGGAGGCTACTGGGCGTTCCCAAAGTCCTTCACGAACTGCAACGGCGAGACCGTCTGCGGCAAGCTGCCGACGCCGCCAAACACGCGCTTCAAGGACAAGGACGGCAACGAGTTCGCGCCGAACACCAACGTCGCGCCGGGAGCGCCGGGTTCCAAGGTGATCTTCTGGGCGCACGGCTCCGCCTGGTTCGCCGGCCAGTCGGCCGACTTCCTCTACTTTTTCGGGCTGTTCCTGTCGGAGCAGACCGGCCAGACCGTCCTCATCGGCGAGTACCCGCTCGCCTCCGAGCCTCGCTTCTGCAGCAAGCAGGGCGGCTTCTTCTTTGCCGAGGCACAGCCCTCGCCGCACTCGACACCCCCCACCCTCGCCGCGGCGTTGGACCATGCGCACAGTAATTGATGCCCGACC
>NW_005201277.1:41205-52779 GCF_000372725.1 Emiliania huxleyi CCMP1516 | reverse complement strand
CTCCGTGTGCAAGGCTTGGCACGAGGTCTTGAGCTGGCTGGCCGAGGACAAGGGCAAGGGCGGGCTCGGCTGGGACAAGACGATCGGGTCGTGGTCCGCGCTCAAGGATTGGAAGCCGGTCTGTGCGGCCCCCCTCCCCCCCCCCCCCCAGTGCTAGAGCGATGATAGTGCGCATGTGTTGCCGAGCGTCTCCTTGCGCAGTCTCCAGCTGCCAACGCGATCTTCATGCCCCTCGCCCTCCGCGCCTCCCCCGCCGCCGTATGAACCTCGGGCCTCGGAGCGCTCCTCGGCCGTCGGTCTGGTCTTGTGCATGCATGAGGAAGATCGTGATAGAATAAGTGTACAGGAATCAAGAAGCCACGCAAGGGAGGGATGGCCCTGATTGTGTTCGAACGCAGCGGAATTTCTGTGTACCTGTACTCGAGTATGTGTTTAGTGCCGGAGTGTCAGTCGGAGCGCTGTTTGTCAGCACCAGTGTGTGTGTGGGCGCCAATTCTTTGTTCACGATGGCCTCCCACCGCATCGGCGCCCTCTTTGCCGCCACCAAGCGGCGCCGCGCCGCCTCCCGGCTCCGAGACTTTGGACGTGGGTCGCTGGCAGGTCGTCATCGCCGATGGGCACGCGGTGCTGCCCGAAGGCATGACGCACCTGCCGGACCGGGCGCTCCTCGACCGCGCCTCTCTCGTCTCGGTCGCCTGCCCGAGCAGCCTCGTCTCCATCGGCAACCAGGCCTTTTACAGCTGTTCCTCCTTCATCTCCATAGACCTCCCTGCCAGCCTCACCTCCATCGGCGACTTCGCCTTCCGCGACTGCTCCGCCCTCTCCTCCGTCACCTTCCCCGCCACCCTCACCTCCATCGGCCGCAACGCCTTCGAGGGCTGCTCCGCCCTCGTCTCCGCCGCCTTCCCCGCCGGCCTCACCTCCATCGGCATCTGCGCCTTCGCCTTCTGCTCCTCCCTCGTCTCCGTCACCCTCCCCGCCGGCCTCACCTCCATCGGCAACAGCGCCTTCAACGGCTGCGAGGCCGGCGGGGAAGGTTCACCTCCATCGGCATCTTCGCCTTCTCCCGCTGCTCCGCCCTCTCCTCCGTCACCCTGCCCGCGCAGCCTCGTCTCCATCGGCGACTTCGCCTTCCGCGACTGCTCCGCCCTCACCAGCGTCACTTTCCCCGCCGGCCTCACTTCCATCGGCAACGCCGCCTTCTCTGGCTGCACCTCTCTCTCCTCCGTCACCCTCCCCGCCACCCTCACCTCCATCGGCAAGCAAGCCTTCTCCGGCTGCTCCGCCCTCGCCTCCGTCACCTTCCCCGCCGGCCTCACCTCCATCGGCGACTACGCCTTCGCCAGCTGCTCCTCGCTCGTCTCCCTCGACCTACCCGCCAGCCTCGCCTCCATCGGCAGCTTCGCCTTCCAAAGCTGCTCCGCCCTCACCAACGTCACCTTCCCCGCTGGCCTTACTACCATCGGCAGCAGCGCCTTCTCTGGTTGCACCTCTCTCTCCTCCGTCACCCTCCCCGCCGGCCTCACCTCCATCGGCAAGCACGCCTTTGCCCGATGCTCCTCCCTCGCCTCCATCACGCTGCCGCTGCCCGATGGCCTCTCGATTGGCGACGGTGCCTGCTTCGACTGCCCACTCAACGAGGAGGCGAAGGCAGCAGTGCGGGCCATCAACTTTTGGGCGGTGCGGCCTCCAATCGACGCGCAGGGGCACGCCACTTTGCCGGAGGACATCACCACCATCGGCGAGGGCGCCTTCTACTACTGCTCCACCCTCGCCCGCATCACCTTCCCCGCCGGCCTCGCCTCCATCGGCATCGGAGCCTTCTGTGGCTGCTCCGCCCTCGCCTCCGTCACCTTCCCCGCCGGCCTTACCTCCATCGGCTGGCGCGCCTTCGAGGACTGCTCCTCCCTCGCCCGCGTCACCTTCCCCGCCGGCCTCACCTCCATCGGCAAGCTCGCCTTCGCCCGCTGCTCCGCCCTCTCCCGTGTCACCTTTCCCGCCAGCCTCACCTACATCAGCAGCTGGGCCTTCGAGGGCTGCTCCTCCCTCGGCTCCGTCACCTTCCCCGCCAGCCTCACCTCCATCGACAGCAGCGCCTTCCTCAGCTGCTCCTCCCTCTCCTCCATCACCCTCCCTGCCAGCATCGCCTCCATCGGCGAGCGTGCCTTCGAAGGCTGCTCCGCCCTCACCTCCGTCGCCTTCCCTACCAGCCTCACATCCATCGGCATCAACGCCTTTTCCGGCTGCTCCTCGCTCGCCGCCATCACCTTCCCCGCCGGCCTCATATCCATCGACCACGGCGCCTTCCACAGCTGCTCCGCCCTCGCCCGCGTCACCCTCCCCGCCGGCCTCACCTCCATCGGCGACGAAGCTTTCGCCAACTGCTCCTCCCTCTCCCGCGTCACCTTCCCTGCCGGCCTCACCTCCATCGGCAGCCTCGCCTTCGACCTCTGCTCCTCCCTCACCCGCGTCACCGTGCCAGACACCGCCACGATCGGCGACGAGGCTTTCGAACCTGAGACCACCGTCCTCCGCCTCCCTCCCAAGAGGATGCGCGACCTGCAGCGCTGGTACGAGGCGGTGGCTTTTGTTCTGGCCTACAAACGCTGCCGCCCCCTCCTCTACGGCTGGCTGGAGCGGGCCCAGACCAGGCTCGGCTCTTACGGCCCAGACGGCGCGGCGCGCCAGCGCGACCTCGAGGAGTTCGAGGGCGACTTTGCGCACCTCGCGCTCCATGCAGACTGACATCTCAGGCGTGATTGAAATCGCTGTGATTACAGCTGAGTGGTGCGAGACCGAGAGTGCAAGGCGAAAATCGCGAGAACGAGACGCCTCTCAATCCCAAATTTCGGGGGCCCCGATTTTTAAAAAAAGGTGACGGACGCTTCTTCCTAGCTCCAACATAGGATATGCACTCGGCGGCACGAGGGCAAGGCTGGGCGTCCTATGTATTTGTGCTCCCCCCGGACCCCTCGCTCTCGGGCACTATCCATCTGACCACTCATCGACGGGGCTTGGCGAGCGGCCCCGCACCAAGCGGCCGCGCTGCGGGGCAGGGCTAGTGAGAATGGGCTCTGTTCATCCCGGGCGATTTTGCCCGGGCGTGTAAGATTCTTTCTTCACAAGGGTCATCACGGTGTGCTGAGCATTTTGCCCATGTCTCTAAGAAGAATCCGACGGACGAAGACGTCGCAGCCGCCCGCGACGTCATCCCGGGGCCGGCGCGCGACAAGCCCACCGGCCCGACCCCCGTGTCTGCGCCGAAGTACATCGGTGTGGAGCACAAGGGAGTGGCGGCGATGCTCGGGACCGATGATATCAACGCGCAGACGGGCGACACGGTCGAGCAGCAGCTCTCCTCGCCCCCCCGACGCGAACCTGCCCGCCGGCGTCGACCCCCTCTCCGCCACGGGTTGGGCACCGCGGCCGTCGTCGGCGCCGCCAGTCGTCGACGACGGCGCCCTCGGCCAGGCCGACGGCCTCGAGAACTCGGTGCTGGCTCTGCTGGCGGCCCAGCTCCAGGCGCAGCGGGGAAGGGGAGGCCCAACAGCAGCACGCCTGGCACCTCGCCGCACGCCCACACACAAACCACGCTTCCACACCCCACACTCACGCCCGCTATGATCGACACGTGACGATGGTAAATTGCAGGCGGAGCGGCAGCGCGCCGCCGCCGCTGAGGCCAAGCTGAGCAAGGCCCTCGAGTCCACCCAAGCCATGGCGGTGCGCTCTGCCATCGCCGAGACGAAGCTCGAGGCGGCCCTCGCGTCCAACGCCGCCCTCGAGGCGGCCAACGCGGCGCTCCAAAAGTAGGCGAGGGTGGGATCCGCGGCCGACTCCGATCCAGAGTGTCTCTTGAGCAGCCGTGGAGCCGGCAACGCGCTCCGGCGACACATACACCGGTCCGCGCCCCCGTGCCCCGCGGTGTGCTCCGTCTCTCTCGTCTGCGGAGTAGGCTGCCCCGCCTCTTCCACTTCCCCTTTCCCGACACCATCCACAGACGGCTTTAGATCTAGAGGGTACCCCCGAGGGCGAGGCGAACCAAAATGCAGAGTATTACGGCCGCACGTGTGTCCTTCCAATTTTTCTGTTTTAGGTATGTTGTTGGCAAATCAAGACACAGAGCTCACACAAGATCACAGACAGCGAATGCTTGGAAGTTGACATTTAATACCTCCTCGGATAAGTTCTTTTGCGTGGTTCCCCACCTCGCAGTGATCTCCGAAGGCATGGAGAATCCACACACATCCAACGACCGAGGCCTGCAACAGCGATCCGTATTCGTACCCAAAGCCTTGGACGTGTGTCATCGATCAGTGCGACCGCAAGCTGTGTAACTATAGCGGCTTTTTGTCACGACTCTGGCTGGCCATAGGTCGGCGATCCCGTGGCACCGTATCGCCGAGTTCCAGCGATACAGTCTCAAGGCGCCGAGCCCCTCAGCCGCTTCCTTCCCCCAGCACCGCCCACCCCGCACCACCTCCGCAGAAGGCTCGATTTAGAGGGGTTCAGCTCCAGGGCACATTGGGGGTTGACCCCTTTGCGTCTGAGCCGTCTCCCCGCCTTTGCCCCACTCTACAGCTGCTCTCCGAGCAGATCCTGCTCGCCAGCCCTGAGTATAAGCACACCCACCGCTCGCTGCCGCTCTGCTTCCCGCACGAACTCACCATCGAACGGCGTGGCCTCTTAGATGCGAAGAAAACGCGGAGGGACAGCTGAGATACAGCAGAGCTGACCCTTGAGCTCACTCTACCTGTGTGGCGGCACGCACCCTCGACTATCCCAGCCGCTGTGTCTTGACCTCGCAGGCTCGAGCTGCGCGCACCGCTGCGCCTTCGCTTCTGCCCCTCCAACCCAGCCGCACAGTCCATCGCGCAAGAGCTCGCCGCGTACTTCCCTGCCCTCAGCGTCGCACCGCTAGCACCGGGCTCCACCGCCCCGCCCCTCGCTGCGGCGGCGGCCGCCGCCGCCGTTGCCGTTGCCTCTGGCGGCGCACCCGGCGATGATCGCGTCGTGCCCAGCGGGCTGTACACGACGTCATGAGTCACACGTCTCGACGGTGCTGCGATCATGCCAGGCTGGACCTCGCAATAGGAGCCGCGCGAGGACGTACGACGCGTGGCGCGCACAGTGTAAATTCTTTTGCACCACGGTGCTCGCGGATTCGACCATCCGCCTTCTGACTGCGAATCCGACGACGGCTTCTGTGAGGACGACGGCTTCTATTATTAGAAGCCGTCGTCCGCGCTTTGCCTGTACGGGCGCATGGAGACGTGATGCCTCCATGCGCCCGTCGAGTCAAAATCGACATGCGAGGCGATCTTTGGCCCGCCAGAGGGATAGGCGGCGTTTTGGGCGAGAAACAGCGCTGCGACCGCGAAGTGGCGGTGGACATGCTCCCATGTTGCCGACGCGGCGCCGGAGTGGCCGGCGCTGCTCGCCGCGACCACGACGGCTACTCCGATGCGCCGGGCCGACCCGTCCTACCCGACGGTGGCACTCTTCCACGTCTCGCTCACGCTGAGAAAAGTTCTGAAACGGCGTGCAGCAGAGTCGCCGACGAGTCGGTGCGCGTGCCTCCTCGTGTCGCGTACCGTTCTCACCCATCCATAAACTCACTTTGGCCTCACTAAAGCGAAGGCTGAATCCTCAATCCTCAGATTTTAGTTTAGGACGCTGTGGGCCCTCTAGTAGTGTGAACTAGTGTTTCATAGGAGATAGCGAGTAGGCGAGTAGACGGAGTACGCTTTGTCCGAGTGGTCGAGTGCACGTAGCTACGACCGAAAAGAACACAAGTAGGGGGAACCGTTTTTTTAAGCCGTCACTCGGCGTCTAGGCGACTCACCGCAATGACATGCACATGCGCATACGCCGCCGCAGGCTCACTTAATCCGCGAGTAGGCGTAGCTGCCCGCCAAGGACAGGACGGCGCCGAAGACGGAGACGAAGCCGTGCGAATCGCCTAGCATGACGATGCCATACGCGATGACGATCATCTTGGTGAACGAGCCGAGCACCATGAACGAGGTGGCGGTCACGAGGCGCTGCAGCCACAGGCCCGCGTACGAGATGAGGCAGCCGACGACGCACGACGCGACCAAGGAGATGCCGGTCCCCCGCTTGAATTTGAGGGCGTGGTACAAGGAGTGCATCTCCTGGGGCGACGCGATGATGAGGACGAGCAGGCTGAAGAGGGCGCCCAGGCCATTGTTGAGGATCATAAGCGCAGGCTTGCTGACGTCGACCTCGCGCACGGCGAGGAGGTGGCGCTGCATCATGCGCTCCGCGCACGAGCTGCCGAGGTTGGCGATCAGGAAGATCAAGCCCACCCCCGAGAATCGGATCTCCGAGAATCGGATCTCCTTGGCCTCGTAGATAAAGACGCCGACCGCGATCGCGCCGGTGGCGCCGGCCGATCGCCAGTCGAAGGTAAGCGTCTCCGGCTTGTGCATGACCGACTCGATCAGCAGCGTGACGATTGGGCCCAGGTTGCGCACCACCACGAACGTACCCACCGTCACGTACTGCAGCGCGATCATCGACGTCACCATCATGAGCGCAAAGAGCGGCGGCACGGCCAGCGCCCACAGCCTCCAGCCGTTGCCGAAGTGGACGTTTTTGGAGCCAGCGGCCATGCCGACCGTCGCGAGCATCTGCACGATCACCACGGCGATCGGCGCGTGCGACCGGCCGACGGCGACCTTGTTGAGCAGCGTCATGGAGATGGAGCACGTCGCCCACGAGGCGGCGGCCATCGCGATCTCGGACGCGCCCATGGCGGAACGCAGGGCCTCGAAGCGCGACTCGGGCTTCCCCTCCTCTTCGGCGATCTGCATGGGCTGGTACTTTTCCTTCTTCTCGCGGAGCTCTCCCATCGTGCCCCGCAGCGAAGAGAGTGTGCGATGGATGTCAAGAGGGGCCGGGGCATGAGGCGCCGTCCCAGCTTTCTGTGAATGGCTTATCGGGACTACCTGCGAGCGGCTGCAGGTGGCCGGAGGTGGTGAAAACCAGGCCCGTCGGGATGACAGGCCTATTCGTACAATAGGGCTCCGCTCCACACCGCCAATGCAAACCGGTGGGAGCCATTACTTACTTAAATCTATTTTTAAAGAGCAGGGGGAAATGGTTTCCAGGGAGGGGGGGGGGTTTTTTTGAAGGCCCCCCCCCCCCCCCCTAGCATGTGGTGAAGCCTCTGGGGGGGTCGGGACCCCCGCCCCTAGCATGTGGTGAAGCCTCTGGGGGGGTCGGGACCCCCCCCCTAGCATGTGGTGGGCACCCCCCAGCGGTTCGTGGGCTAGGAATAGCCGCCCCCAAAGTTGTGAAATCGTGGCTAAAAGTCCAATATCATTGAGGGTTTTTTTTTGATGTGGTCTATTGCTCACGGAACCCGCCGCCCCCTCACCACCCCTACCATGCGATGCCCCCTCGGCCTCGCACCGCCTGCCTACTCCCGCTCGCAGGTACAGCCGCTGCCATGGAGGAGGCCGCGAGACGCGTCCGCTGCTGCATCATGTTCTTCCTGCTCGCCCTCGCGGGCGCCCACGCCGCAGCAAAGGGGCAATTTCCCGAGTGGCGCTTTCAGGGACGTGATGTGGTGGTGAAGATCCCAAGAGATTCGGTGCGCCCTTCAACTCAGCTCAAGTAGACTCAGACACTCCGTGTGATCTCACATACACCATTCGTGTGCTGAACAGTTCCACGAGCCTCAATCGGCCGCGTGCGAAGCTGCTGCCGCTGCTGCCGCCGCTAAGAACTCCTCTCCCGCACCGGTCCTCATCATCGACGCGCCATCGTGGTTTTGCACGTCCGATTCTGTCGGCAATCATTTGCCACTATACTTCACCCTTCGAGCCTTGGCCTTGCTGCATGGCATCGGATTCCAGATGCAGCCGACGTGTGGCCCTATCATCCGGGACACGCCCAAATACATCACCGGTTGGTTGCCTCAAAGTGCTTCTCCGAACTGGCCGCCCGAGGTCCCTCGTGACCCCGGCACGATCATGCGGGAAATAGAAGGAACCTGCAAATGTCGCACGATCATCACGCATGCTTGCACTTACGGTTGGCCGTTATTTGCCGCCGTTTGGGGTCGCGAGATCCGAGCCGCAGCCGAGCGCTATTCGGTTGCAATAAGGGGGTGTTGGCAAGCAACGGCTCAAAGACGCAGAAGTACACGTATGACCTCGATGATGCCGTCACCCACTTTCGCTGTGGGGACATTATGGAAATGGATGCGTCACGGGGCCCGCTCAATTCTGGGTTTGTGCCATTGAGTGTGCTTCTTCGCTACCTGCGCCCACTTGCCCCGCGTTCGGTGGGCATTGTCACAACACCGCTCGTTGAGAAGTGCAGCAGCAAACTCGAGACCCGAGCCATGGACTGCAAGCACGGCAAGCAGTGCCACGACATCCTTGAAGTGCTCCTCCCCGCACTCCAAAGCGGGCTGACCGGCCCGAGGAAGATGCACGGCCCAAGGGTCAGAATCCATGACAAGGACACGACGGTGGGGGCGATGTCGCGCATCGCCCTCGCTCAACTCTCCATCTGCCCACCTAGCACCTTTTGTGTATGGCCGGCTCTTGGGGCAGTGGAGGGGGTGCTCACTGGCGTTGGGGGTGGGCACAGTATTGCACTTGAGCCAGGCAAGCGGGCCGCCGCTGCACTTGGAGAAGGGCATCTGCATGTGCACGCACTCCACGGTTCAAACGCCAGTATATTGTCAATCAAGCGCATCAAAGAGGCACAAATGTCGCCACAGCAAATTGGACAATTCCTGGTTGAGCACTAGTAGTATGTTGTTGACACGGTGGCGTTCTACCCGGCTCCGGAGCATCGTGAGGTCAGCTTGCGCCTCGTTCTAACAGGCATGGTAGCCGTGCCTTGCGATGCGGGACCGCTCCGGCGGTGGTGGCAGCTCCTCCGCCGCCGCATCGCGGTGGCGCGCCTCGTGCGGCGCGGCGCCCCGCCGAGCCGCAGCAAATAGCGCCACTTTCGTAGAATAGTGCTTGCGTGTTGGCTGTTGCGTCGAGGCTTGGGTGCCGAGGAAATCGGCGGCGACAGGCAGGCACCTTAATCCCGTCCTTATTTTCTGCTCAAGAAGAAGGCCTGTGAACACAACACCCGGTGCAGCCTCGAGTCGGCGTCTATGTGAAACAGGATTTTGGTATAACAAAAAACAGGATCACACGGGACGACCCAATGGTCGTCAGCGGAGCTTGGCGAGAGGCTGACCTAGCAAACGGGAGTCATCCGCCCGCCACCGCGCTCGACGCCGCTCGCACGCGCTCCCTCTTCCGCCTGATCCACCTGCCAAAGACGGGCGGCACGAGCGTGGAGACCCTGCTCTCGCTCGGCCACCAGCCGCACCGCCGGCTATCCAAGCTCGCCTGGTGGTGTGGAGCGCTGGACGCCTCGCCATCGATACGCGCCGCCGGCTGCAGCAGCGGCGTCGGCCGCTCCTCATCGCCGTTCCTGCTCCCGCACGGTGCAGGCCGTCCGGCCACCCCGCTGCTGGTGGTGCTCCTCCGCCACCCGACCGAGCGGGTGCTCTCGCAGTACTACTTTTTCCGCGGCTGGCACACCCACGTCGGCTTGCTCTGTGACCGCCACCCGCCTCGCGACACACTCTGCGCCGCGCCGGAGGCGCGAGTGCGCTGTGGCCAACCTCAGACGGAGAAATCGAGCGTAGACGCATTGTTTAGCGTATCGATGGGCGCAGGCGGTCGTCTCTCTCGGAGACGTCGCGCGCGCGCAGGCGGAGAGCCTCAGCGGCGAGGAGAGGCTGCGTCGCGAGGCGGCCGCCGAGACGTGGCGCAACGAACTCCCGGGCAGGGCGGCGGCGCGGCGGCAGGCGGCGGCCGCCGCGGCCGCGGAGGCTGCGGGGGACGGAGGCTTCGGGACGGCGCTTCTTCTTCCCGCCCGGCTCGCCGCGCTGTCCTCCCTGGTTGGCGGTGGCCCTCCTCCCCGAGACAGCTGAATGGCATGCACGCACACTGATAGGCCTGCTGGGCGCGTCGCTGCGTCCCGCGTGCGAGCTGCCTCTCGCGGGTGAGAGGTGAGAGTACGCATCTCTATAGGCTCGTGGCGCCGTCCTTTCTGTGGGAGCTGGCTCCAAACCTGCAGCTGCGGCTCCTCGACGCATCACCGCACGCTGGCGGCGCGAGTGCCTTGCCTCAGGGCGCGGCGGCAGCTTCCGGCGTCGGCATGTGCGCCAGCTGGCGCGGGCGGTGATTACCCGGGATGACCCGAGACGACCCGAGATTAGGCGTCGGCATGCGCCAGCTGGCGCGGCGGCTCCGGCTCGCGGAGGTGTGTGCGCACGATCTCGGCTATATCTCGGGCTGGCGAGGCACTCCCACGTCTCTCACGGGGTCCCCCCCTTGCCCCCGGGGAGGGGGGGTGGGGGGGGGCGAGGGAACCCGAGCTTCGGCGCGGCAGCGTTCAGCTGTTCCCACTGACAGCAGGCTGGAAGTACCTCGCCAGATCTCGGGGGGAGGGGGGGAGGGGGGGGGAGGTGGTGTCACTCCTCAACAGCACAGGCTGGAAGTACCTCGCCAGATCTCGGGTGTGTGTGTGTCTGACTCTCAGCGGTAGAACATCTCGGATGGACCTCGGGGCCAGGGTGTAGGGGGAGGTAGAAGCATGCTCAGTGTGCGCCACCCCACCGCCCCAGCGCTGCCTGCTGCCAGGCGTTTCTGGCGGACAACGCCGACGTCGTCGGGACGACGGACCAGGTCTGCTCACCCACCGCGCACTTGGGCCTTGCACTTTGAGTGTGCCGTGCCGGCTCCTGCCCGCGGGTGTGGAGACGCGAGCGTCGCCCCACTTTGTGGTGTGTGGAGACGTTTCCCTTCCCTCCCCTTCCCCCCACCAGCTCGACGATGTCATTGTTACCCTCTGCCACCTTGCCGGCGCTTCGGCCGCCGGAGTCGCGGCGGCTGCGGCCGCCGCCAGCGCATCCCCGGCCGCCGCCGCCAACGGCACCGCTTGGGCGCGTCGGCTGGCGAGGGGCAACGTGCTGCCTCGGTGCGCGCACGCCTCGCCGCGCTCCCAGTAGCGCAGACCTGTAGGCAGCCTAGTTTCAATCCAAGCGACCGCGGACCCCCACACACATCTGTGCCACACACATCACTCCCAGAGCGCCACACACGCAGCCACTCTTCCGGCAGGAAACGTGGCCAGAGTGGTGCTCTTGGGAAGAGGTTCCTCCTTTCCACTCCCCCCGCAAGGCGCGAGACACACACACACCAGTTGGCAGTTGAACGAATCCATACTAAACCAGTTGTCGGAGTTGGGGAATTGCCTGCTACCCAGGTACCCGAGATTGCCCGAGATTACCCGAGATTACCCGAGATTGCCCGAGATTGCCCGAGATTGCCCGAGACTCCCCCGCGAGACTGCCACGCAGGTACCCGCGCCGCGCGGAGCTCGCCGCAGAGGCACGCGGCTGGCGGCTAGGAGATTACCCGAGATTACCCGAGATTGCCCGAGATTGCCCGAGATGACCCGAGACTACCCCAGATTACCCGAGATGACCCGAGATTACCCGAGATAACCCGAGACTGCCCGAGATTT
>NW_005201277.1:37541-40957 GCF_000372725.1 Emiliania huxleyi CCMP1516 | reverse complement strand
AGGGGGGGGGGGGGGGGGCATGACGCAGCACAGCCGGCGAAGAGAGACCTCTTCACAGACATCCAGAAGGCGCACGACCCTGTACCGTGTTTGTTATGACCCCCACCCCAATGAACACACCAGTGAGGGAGGGCGAGACGATCGAGGGGTCCCGTACCACGCGGAATCGACCCTATCCAGTGCTCAAATCCAGAAGGCGCACGACCCGGGCCGCACACGAGAGGAGCACAGTGACAGCCACAGGCACGCAACCACGGCGTCCCTTCACACAAAAACACAACCACGGACCCAAGACGCACAAGCTCAGACAGTCGAGACAGGGATCGACCGCAACGACAGTCAGAAAATGTAAATGTGACGTCGCTCGCCGCGAGTGTAGGCGGCGGTGCTCCTCGGAAGGCGAAACCGGCACCGTGTAGGTGCGGCGCGTTACGACGCGGCGCTGAGGGCGTTGCGCGCGCTGCGGCTGCCGGCGCGCTCGAAGGTGGCGGCGCCCGCGCGCTGGTACGCGCAGGAGCTGGCCGCGTTGCGCAGGCAGGAGGGGCGACACGAGTTGTGTGCAGCGGGGGGTGATAGGGATTGTCGGGGTGTGCGCGGAAGCTGCGCCACGGACAGCGAGAGGGGGTGGAGGGCCCTGCTCCCCCGCTTCTTGCTCCACCCCTTAGTTACGATGGGTGCGTCCCTCCTCAGCTTGGGGCCACATCGATCCTGCTGAATACTACTCATTTACGTCTGTTTTCGCACTCGTCCACTGGCGGTCGGCGTCGTTTTTGACCGACGCTGTCTCGAGTGACGAGTCTCGCCGTCGCGGCGGCCGGAGAGAGAGTGGCCTCAGTCGTTGCAAAGTGCTCAAGCGCGTCCCATGTGCACCGCGTCTCGGCCGGCGCCCGGCGGGGTGCGATTATCGTGTGACGCCAAAAAAGAAACTCTTCGAAATCGAATCGCACCTCCCAAGATAGCCGTACAAATCTAGACAACAACAAAATCGACAACAACAAAATCTCTCTCAAATCTAGACGCCTAGACCGGACGCGGAACCATCCACATCATCACTGGCTCGCGGCAGTAAGGGCACTCTCGCATCAGCTCAGAGCATGGCCCACAAGCACACAGGTGCCCGCACGGAACCGCAGCATGCGACTTGACTCTCGCGAAACACACGATACACGTGGTCTCTCCCCCCATCGTGGATTCGGGGGCAGGCAGCCGGCCGCCCCGTGTCGAGGCCGGCGTCCGCTAGCGAGACGGCAGCAAGCGACTCGGTGACTGGCAGATGCTGCTCCGCCGCCTCTCCCGCCTCGATAAGCAATGCCCGTTGCTTGTGCCGCATATTGGACATGCCGCCCGAACGTCGTGCTTTTGTTGCGCGCGCGCGCTGTGTTGCTTGTGTCTTGTGAGCTTGTGTGTGTCTGTGAGTCGCTCGAGCGTGTCGTCGTCAGCTGTCTCGCGTCCACCCAACCGCGTTGGTGTCCAGTCGTTACACACACACAGACACACACACACACACACACACACACACACACACACACACACACACACACACACACACACACACACACACACACACACACACACACACACACACACACACACACACACACACACGCGCAACAAAGGCGCTCTCAAAGAAGAAGAAAAACGGCGGGGAGGAGAGGGGTGGTGCTCGCCGTCGCAATCGGACATGGCGGCGACGTCGCCAGTCATGCTCGTAACCGGCGGCAGCCGAGGCATCGGTGCCGCAATCTGCCGCCGCGCTGCAGCCGCCGGCTACAACGTCATCATAAATTTCTCCGGCCGTTCCGACGCGGCAGAGACGACCGCCGCCGCTGTCCGTGCGGCTGGGCAGCGAGCGCTGACGGTCCAAGGGAACATGGGCCAAGAGGAGGACATTCGCGCGCTATTTTCCGCCGCACATCAGGAATTTGGAAAATTGGACGTGCTGGTCAACAACGCCGGCATCACCGGAGGTAAGAGCCGCGTCGAGGATGTGGACAGGCACACCCTCGAGCAAGTAGCCGCCGTCAACATCGTCGGCCCCGTCCTGTGCTCGCGCGAAGCGGTGCGACGCATGTCAACGCGCCGCGGCGGCAGCGGCGGCGTGATCATCAACGTGTCTTCTCGCGCCGGGGCGCTCGGCGGTGGCGGCGAGTGGATCCACTACGCGATGTCAAAAGGCGCGCTGGATACGTTGACGCGCGGTCTCGCCGTCGAGTGCGCCGAGGACGGAATCCGCGTCGCCGGCGTCGCCCCGGGAATCATCGACACTGACCTGCACGCAGATGCCGGAGACCCTGAGCGAGCCGCCCGGATGGCGGGTGGCATTCCGCTGAAGCGGCCCGGGTCGCCGGAGGAAGTGGCCGACGCCGTCGTCTGGCTGGCGACCGACGCCGCGTCCTATGTCACCGGTGCCACCCTCGACGTCGCGGGCGGTCGTTAGAATGCGTCGGCTAGAGTGGAGAGAGTGAGGCTGATGTATCAGGAAAAAGAAAAAAGAAAACGACGACGGAGCAAACGCTGAGAACCTTTACAATGGAAACCAAGCCGGCACAACTAATCGCACCTCTGATGCAACTTCACGCACACCACACCCTCTTGGTTCATCCATCTTTGCGGGCAAGAGAGGCGGAGGACGGTGGGGCGGGCAAGAAGGCGCCGTTGAGGAGCTCCGCGGTGGCTTGCACGGTGACAGGGGCGAGGGAGTCGGCGAAGGCATGCGCGCTGATGGTGATTCGGTTGAGGCCGCTGGCTTGCCATTTGGCCTGTAGGCATTTAGCCAAATGCCTCGCTCCTCGCACACACGGGCCAATGTCTTGAGTTCCTTGTCGCCAATCTGGTTGGAGTGGAGTGCGAGCGACTCGAGATGTGGGGCGGCTCCCTCCTTCCTGAGGGCGGCTATCAGCGCCTTGGAGCCCTTGCTGCCTATCTGGTTGCGGCTGAGATCGAGCCTCTCCAGCCGCGGTGCCGCCACGCTTGCGAGGACCTCCGCCAGCTGCGCCGCCTCCGCGTCGCCCCAGCCGAGGTTATATGGTAGTCCAGCACAGTTGCCTTGCCAAACTGCTCCTCGAAGGCTGCCTCGTACAGCCGCTTCACGAGTGGTGTGTCATCCTTGCCGTTCGTGAAGCTCTTCTTCTCCAGCTCCGCGGCAAACTGCGACGGCAGCAACGGCGGTCGGCGGCCGCCGCCCTTGATGCACTCACCGACGAGATCGCAGTAGAAGCCGTCGTACTCTTTGTCATCGTGCATCAGGCCGAGGTCGAGCGACAGCCTGCCGTCCTTGGTCAGGCTAGCCATGGCGTTCTCGGTGAAGCACCAGCCGCGGTCAAAGTACTCAGCCACATTAGCACCCTCGGGCTGGACCTCCTTCTTGTGGCCTGGGGGTGAGGTCGTCAGCCGCAGCACGATCGTGAACTGGTGTG
>NW_005201277.1:20996-22285 GCF_000372725.1 Emiliania huxleyi CCMP1516 | reverse complement strand
AGGGCCTCGCCAACCTCGCGTGGGCGTACGCGAGCGCGGCGCATGAGGACGCGGGCTTCGTGGCGGCGCTCGGCTGCGAGTCTGGCCCGCGGCTGCACACTTTCAACTCGCAGGAGCTCGCCAACACCGCTTGGGCGTTTGCCGTGGCCGACGTGCGCAGCGACGAGTGTTTTGGGCCTGGCGCGAGGTTCGCAGAGATGTGCGATCGGGTGGAGTGGAACGACAAGCAGCTGAACCAGCTGCACCAGTGGAGCTTGTGGCGGGCAGAGACGGGCTGCGAGTGGCCGCCGCTGCCGCCACAGCTGGAGAGGCGCTCCCGCGCCGCGTTCGCGTCGGCGCAAGTGCACCCGAGCCGGATGCAGCGGCACGTCTGCTACGCGCTCGGCTCGCTCGGATTGCCGTCGCAGGAGGAGGTTCGCATCCCCGAAGGCTACTCGATCGACGTGGCCACGGAGTGGGGCGGCGTGCGGGTCGGCATCGAAGTGGACGGCCCGTCGCACTTCCGGACCGACCGAAGGCCGACCGGCTCGACGGTGCTCAAGCGGCGTCAGCTGCGCCACTTTGGGTGGACGCTGCTCTCGGTGCCGTACTGGGAGTGGGAGGCGCTGCGCGACGAGGACCGCTTCATCCAGCGGCAGATGCAATGTGCCTATCTCGCCGAGGCGCTCGACGAGGCGACGGGCACGCGCACCACCGCATCGGGGGACGGGTGGGTGGCCATCGACTGCACCTCGCTGCTCGACGAGGCGACCGCCGAGCTGGAGGACCTCCCGTCCTTCCAGGGCGTCGCGCCGAGCGGCACGGCCACGGCGCGGCTCGAGCCGCCAGAGCTCGACCCGCCCCCGGAGCCGGCGACGGCGGCGCCGGAGCCGGCGACGGCGGCGCCAGAGGAGGACGCAGAGGAGGAGGAGGGCGGCAGGGGCGCGGCGGAGGAGGGGGAGCTGTGAGAGCAGGGGCCGCAACGCAGCGTACACTGTCACGCAATCGGTCACTCGTGAGTTTTTGTCGTCGGGCGCATGAGTGGTTCCCTACGTCTCGGTTGTTGCAGTGAAAAGAGGGTGGAGATGGCTCGCATGCACGAAAACAGCGGTCAGCGCGCGTGCGCGGGCGCGCCGCCCACGTCGCACTGTGCTTTTAACCCTTTCAGGCACACATTTTTCGAGCGAGTGAACACAGCACCGTAGCCTGACCGCCTGAGTGTTTAAGTGACCGCCTAGGTCCGCTTGTGTAACCGTCTAGCACTCCCAGAGCACCGGAAAGAGAAAAAAGCTCGGTGTGAATAAACACTC
>NW_005201277.1:15758-19941 GCF_000372725.1 Emiliania huxleyi CCMP1516 | reverse complement strand
GTTCCGTGCTCAATGCCGCCATGCGGGCTTTCAGCGCCTCCTTTTCGCTGCGAGGTGCGACGGCCGTTGCAGGCGCCGATGCAGTTGCGACAGCTGCATCGGCGCGAGGCCCGCCTGGCGGATCATTCGTGCTGCACACATCCGAGGCAGCCTGGCTCTCGGGAACGATGGAGTCGCTCATCGAAGGCAGGAGACAGACAGGGGATGTACTTTCAGAAGCCTATCTACTCGTGAGGGAGGTTGTCGCGGAGGCTGCTTGTCGCACGACGGAACACGACGGGACGCACGACGTGCCCGGGGCGTCGCTCTTCGGACGAGAGACTGCTTCCTGGACCACACGAGGCCAAGGAGCCGCCCGTCGCCGCCGCCGCGTCGCGCAGCTCGCAGCGCACGGTCTCGTTCGCTTCCTCTGGCGACACCGATCGCCCAGCGAGGCGCAAGCAGCCGGCCCGGCTGCTGCTTCACCTGGCCACGCTCGCCCTCGCGTGCAGCTTGCTACTCGGCGAATCGGCACAGCGCGCCAGCGGCATCGCCGAACTCCGGGCGGAGCTCGCCAAGATATTCTATCCGCCGCCGTGCGTGGAAGCGTGGCAATTCTGCGATGACCCTCGCTGCTTCGTTCTGCCCGAGTGTCGAATGGACGACGTACCGTCGCTCCGCGCGATGGTGGCGCACGCCGTCACGGCGCACGATAGGCTGAGGGAGGTGGCGCTTGGCGACATGCGAGCGGCAGGACCCGTGCAACTGCACGTCGTGAGCGTGGCGGGCGCATCCGGCGACACACCGCTCAACATATCCAGCAAGGCGTGCGGCACGTCGCCGGAAGAGTGCAAAGAGGCGGTGGGGCCGCTGTGGACGGATCGCACGCCCAAGGGCAACGCGGCGCTGCGAGCATGGCTCGACGCCCTCTCCTCCCTAACGCTGAGCATGCGACTAAACATCCACGAGCCGGTGACGAGATTAGCCGAGACACCCGAGATCACGGGCATCCACGAGCCGCAGACCTCGGGCCGCACCTCGGCCGCACCTCGGCCTCGCCTCGGCCGCACCTCGGCCTCGCCTCGGCCGCGGCTGCACCTCGGCTACACATGGCTGCACATCGGCTGCACATCGGCTGCATCCCTCGGCAGGTCATCGCCCCCGGCTCCACCTTCCTGTACTCGGACGTCTCCAAGCTTGACTGGCAAGTCGACCTCACCGCCGCACCCGGCGTGTCGTATTTAGATGGAGAGGCGAGATCACTAGGCTAGCAATACACAGCGACTGAGGACACAGGCGCGTGGCGGGCTGACGCACGGGCTGACGCACGGAAGGAGAGACATGGAAAGAGAGGCGGCCACACACATGGACTTGGAAGCAGGCCACGCGACACGAAACAAGACTCACCATCGGGCCGTCACACATCCTGTGAGGGTGTCAGGTGGCCGCAGTCTCGGGCGAGTCCACGAGCAGTCTCGGGCGAGTCCTCCAACATGCGGGCGCCAGCCTCCTCCCATAGGCGGCCATCCGGATGACTCTCAAGGGACACGTCCAACACGTCCATGACATGTCCGTGACATCCGAGACATGCCCCACAGGCGTGACGAAGTCGGGACTCATCCTCTCGCTCGCCCTGTACGTCGACTCGGACACGCCCAGACAGCTCCGCCAGATGTGGCCAAAGCTCGCTGCGTTTGCCCTGCTGACCGCGCGGGTGAGAGGGGGGGCTCCCTCCCCTCCCTCCGGCCCGCTCTTGTGGCGGCGGCAGCGGCGGCGGCGCCGCCGCCGCCGCCGCCGCCGCCGCCCTCCTCTTCTCGTCGCCACCTCGCTCTCATACATCGCTGTCCCCCGGCCTTCTCCCTCACTTTCGGCCCGCCGCCCGCCCAGGCGCTCGCCGGTGCCGCTTTCGCCGCCGCGACGCTGCTGCGTGCCGCCGCGTCGCTCGCGCGAGACACGCTCGCCCACCGCCGGACTCCGAGGCGCTCGGCTACTCGTCGGCTGCACCCCGGCCGCACCTCGGCTCCACTTCGGCTGCTCCTCGGCTGCTTTTAGGCTGCACTTCGGCTGCACCTCGGCTGCATCTCGCAATCCCGCTACGCACCACGCCATGCCTCGCCCAACCTCGCTCTGCCCCTCCGACCCCAATCGCAGGGAGCACGCGGTGGCTAGCGCGGCGGCGAGTGCGGGGCGCGTTGCGCAAGGCTGCTGCTCCGCCGCGGACCTCGTCGACCTGCTCGCTCAGTTGATGCTCTTTGTGGCCGCTTTCGCCGAGCTCGAGGGGCAGCTGCGGCAGCGGCCGTCGCGTTTCCCGCCGGCGGAGCCGTGGCGGGCGTGGTGCCCCGGGCGCGCCCTCGCCGCCGGCCTGGCTCTGGGCGTTGTTGTCCCTCTCGAGCTCGACCTAGGCCCGGGCGTGGTAGGCTCGGCCTCCTCTTCTGCTGGCTTGGCCTTTTCCGCCACATGCAGACCTCGAAGCGCCTCTCCTTCATGCTCAAGACACTCGAGATCGCGCTCGGCCCGCGACCCATCCTGCAGCCGCCGCCGGGTGCTCTTTCCAGCCTTCCCGTCTCAGCTTTCCCGCCCGCCACGCAGGCCCCGCCCTTTGGCTGCTCGTCA
This sequence comes from Emiliania huxleyi CCMP1516, assembly GCF_000372725.1. Lineage (NCBI taxonomy): Eukaryota > Haptophyta > Isochrysidales > Noelaerhabdaceae > Emiliania > Emiliania huxleyi. Next base: position 17,349 of record NW_005201277.1, on the reverse strand, counting down.
CCGTCCTACCGATCTGGCTCGGCTTTGCGGCGGCGGGCACGCTCATGTTTGGAGACGCGCCCGCCTTTGCCGACCTGTGGACGAGCCTCGCCACGCTGTGCCGCAGCCTCGGCGAAGAGCTGCCGGTGAAGAGATGGCGCAGCATATTCAGCGCTTGCTCGCACATGCGGGGGAGACCGGAGCGGGAGCGCAGCACAGGGAGTCGCAAGCTGTCTATTGAGCAAGCGCGTGAATTAATCGTCCCGTGCGACGGTGTATCATTCACCTTATGCCACCGTTGAATATCCGCCGCCTCAGCGAGGATGTGAAACTCCCGAGCATTTTTTGGAGTGCAGTCGGTGACCCCTCAGTCCTCACAACCGGGGCCGGGGAGCTATGAATCGCAGGTAGGTAGGTAGAAAGGTGAAGAACAGCCAGGCTCGGACTGGACACCAACGCGGTATGGGTGGACGCTGGACAGATGATGACGACACGCACGAGCGACACACAGACACAAACAAGCTCACAAGACACACAGCCAGCTGGCTGCCACACACCCTGAGTTGGCGTACACATAACTCAAGGCCACATCCTCCCTGTCGCCCCCCCCAGCACTCCAAGGTGCCAAGAGAAACAAACAAGGGAACAACAAACAACAGACGACAGGAAGTGACATGTGAGGCTAGAGCAGCATGCTCCACCTCTAGCAATCTCTCCGGCCGGCGAGGCATGGGCGAGACCGTATGTGGGGTCTAGTGAGGTGTCTATGGACGCCCTCCTCATGGGCTAGCTGCCTGCGGCTAGCCCTAATCTCGCACTCACGGACAGTGACAATCAAATGGGTGAGTGTTTGCGAGCTGAGGCGCGTGTGCTAATTCTAGGCCGCACGTCGTGGCACTATGACGTAGGTAGACGTGCGACTGCAGCGCGCCCACCACAGTCTCGGTGGGGCGCGTGTTAGCGATAGAGTTGCGGGGAGAGCCATTCCCGACTTTTTGGAGGCGGCCCCCACGCCACGGGTGCCAGCCGTGCCTTCGCGGGAGTCGTCTCCCGAGCCGCGTCCCGTCGGCACTGTCCCCGAGTGGTCCCGCCTTGGCGGCACACACTCTCGACCAGGACAGTCCTGCTGACGGGAACGTGTCGCGCGCCGGCGACGGTTACGGCGTGGTCCTTGTGAAGCGAAGAGGCACGACCACCGCCCTGCTTCGCAGACCGGGCAAGGAGGGGGCTGCTCCCGTTCCGCGAGGAACAGGAGGTCCCCCCCCCTCCCCGAGCTCTAGCCAAAAGGAAAAAGAATTTTACGGGAATAAGAAAGGACATCCACCGTGCGCCACGACCCCGGCAGAAGCGTGTGGCGGCTGAAACGCAACATGGCGAACGCGCTGAGCTACGACAAGTGGAACGTCATCGATGGCGTCAGCTCCGATGACGACGAGTCAAAGGGCGCCGCTCGGCCGCTGCTCGCGGGCGGCAAGTCGCACGCACAGCACCAGGCGGACGAGGCGATGTACGAGGCCTTCAAGCAGCGCTTCAAGGAGCACTTCAAGGGCCGCGCGCCGCTGCGGCAGCGCAAGCTGCTCGCGCGCTTCGTCGCGATGCAGCACCGCTACGC
>NW_005201277.1:1816-15543 GCF_000372725.1 Emiliania huxleyi CCMP1516 | reverse complement strand
CGGACGCGGCGATCAACCTCATGACAGGCTTCGATGAGTTGGGCGACGAGGCCGGCGAGACTGGCCGCAGAGCACTGGGAGCTCTGCCGTATCGCGCCATTTGGGAACCCACCCCGAGCGAGGCGGAGCGTGAGGACGACGGTAGCTACACGCCGGCGCGAGACACGAAGCTTGACGCGGTCACCTGGGAGGCGATGAACTCCTTCTCGCAGATGAATGCCCCCCAGCCCCTTCCGGTGCCGATCCCGGGCTCGAGTCGCTCCGCAATGGGCCCGATGCCATGGCTCGGCTGCCGCTGCTCGTGGCCGCTGACACAGCTCTGCTGGCTCAACATGATCGCTTGCAACTTGCACCAGTGCGCAGTCCGACTGCGCCCCTCTCCAAGAGTCTCTTGGGCGGGCCCCTTGATCTGTTCGTTTCCTGAGTAGGTGGGTGGCGCTCTTCATCTCGGCGTTCGCCACGCTCCTCTCCCTCCTTCTGCTCGAGAGCATGATCGTCACCGACTTCATTCAGAAGGTGCCCGATGGCCTCAACACACACCAATGGGTCGCGCTCGCAACGGACGACCGGCCGTTCTTGCTCCGCTTCTCCACCGTACTTATCCTCGTCTGCTTCCCGGTGAGTCGTGGTGCAGCCTCTGCACACCGGCCGCGCCTACGTCGTTCACTCGCTGCGCTTCTCCACACAGGCGTGGATTGTCGGCTTCATGATTTGGGGCGACGACATCAACACTTACGGCACGTCTTATATCAATTGGATCCAGACGCGCATCATGCTGCGCTCGATGGCGGCCCGGTACGAGGCGGGTTCGTACGGGTATTGCACGATCGTCTTCCTCGCCATCCTCGTCGAGATACAGAGCGTCGTCGTGCCGGCGCTACTCGCGTTCACCGCCTCCGGCGTCTACCTCATGCACTATGAAGGCAACCTTCACGAGCTGGCCAACCTGTACCTCATGTCCCGTCGCACCCCCAGCCCCTGTGTGGACTTCGGCCACGTCTCGTGTCGCTAGTCGCCTGTGGCCGTGGATAGGTACCAAATCATCTTCCAGCTCGATCAGCACGCGCTCTCCTTCGCCATGTTTTGCCTCTGCTACACGCAGGAGCAGACCACCATCCAGATCAAGCTTGTCTCTGGGTGGAGAGCTGCCACCGAGTGGCACAGCATGCGCTACCTCTACATGTGCGCACGCTCAGCCTGTCCTCAGCCCACCCCGCCTCGCCACCCCGCCTCGCAGCTTCGAGCCTTCGACTCCCTGCCTCTCGCAATGCCGACCATCGCGCAGGTGGGTCCTCTTCTTCGTCATCGGAACCATGGTCGCAGTCGGCTGCTGGCGCTTCTCCATGCTTCTGCTGTGGCTCTTCCCGATCACGATCCTCGTCTACTCGATCGGAGCCAACGCCATCCCAGCCTGCATGCACGGACTACCTGTCTGCCCGCCGCACACCGGGCCAGCGGTCGCCATCATCGGGATGGCCTCCACCGCACTCTTCCTCACCGGCTTCATCTTTGTCCGCGCCTGCTTCCTCTTCCCGTGCCTCTGCGCACCCGAGGCGCGCCCGCGGATGGCTCGGTCTCCTTCCCGCCCCCAGCACTCCCTGCCGTGGCGCCAACATGCATCCCCCTCCCCCCCGCCCCCCCCCAGCAGGTGCCAGGCTGGCTCTTCTTTCCGCCCGCAAGCGTGCCCGTCAGCCCGATCACCGACGGCGACGTGGACACTTTTGGCGTGGCGCTACTGCTCGACAAACTCTTCGGGAAAAGCGCGTTCCCCAGCGACTGTGTCTGGGAGCCGCCGACCTGTGGGGGGGGAGATTGCGGTACCTGGTCTGAATCTCCCGGGAGCGCCGCTGCGGCGTCTGACCTCCCCTGGTGCGAGGACGTGTATGACCGGAGGACCGATAATCGCTGCAAGCCACTACCTGGGCATGGTACGAACGGCTGGACCTGAACCGTACTGTACCGCATGTTGACTCATATTGTTGAACTCGCCTGGCCTACGCTCGAAGACTCGAACGCACTATACAATCACAAACAAACACGTGACACACTGTCACACTGATCTCTGCTCAAGCGGAGATTTTTGGATCTAGAGCGGTCCATGGGCATGGCGTGCCACACTCCGTGTCAGGTGTCACACTGCGTACAAAGGGAGGGTGTAGAGGCGGTGTAGTAGAGGGGTGTTCAGCTAGCGTGGTCCGTGGAGGTGAACTTTGTGCCTGGCGCGGCGTGTTGACTGGAAACAGCACGCAGGTGCCCCGGTGCAGAATCGCTCAGGACGTGAGCCAATCCGCGCCGCCGTTGGGCTGGCCGTCCCTCGCAAGCGAGGCGGCCGAGAGTGGGCCGACCGCGGCGATGCCAGCCGCGCCAGGCACAAAGTTGAGGACGACGACTGAGGCCGCCGCAGCGAAGATGGCGGGCACGTAGAGCGCGCCGCCGACCGCATTGCCGATGGCGGCGGTCGTCCAGACGAGGATGGCGGTGGTCAGGCCGAGTATTTCCTCCCTCCCCGAGGCCGTCTTGCCCAGACGGTTGCGAGTGAATCCTAGTGAAACTAGCGTTCACAGTCGTCGTGTCTGGAATGTCGGATCCGCCGAAATTCAATGTCCGGCGTCTTCCGGCCGCGGCGTTGTCTTCTCTCTGGCGCTCTGGCACTCTCGCTGCTAGTCGGTGCGATCCCACCGACAACCTTGCAGCACATGTCGGTGCTTCCATCGCCTCCGTCGCCATCGCCACCCACCGCGCTCCAGCCGGGGGAGATCGGTATCACCGCCCGCCTCTGGACCGGTGGCGATGCCGTGTGGTGGAGCAACTTCGGCACCACCTACTCCACGCATCACGCTGCCCCGGGCGACGTGCTCGTCTTCGTGTACTCGTCGGCGCGAGCGAGACCGCATACGATGCGTGCGACCCCACGGGCTCAGTCACGCTCGCCGGGCCAACCGACACCGTGTACCGACACAATGTGACGCAAGCTGATGCCGACGCCGGTACCGTCTACTTCACCTGCAGCGGCGACCGCAGGTCGTCGACCTGGTCTCCGAACTACTGGGGTACCCACTGCAGAAATGGCCAGAAAGTCAAAGTGGTCGTTTCGGCGCCGCCGTCGCCGTCTCCGCCGCCAGGCCTCCCACCTGGCCCGCCGGCACCGCCTCTGTCGCCGCCACCACCTTCGCCACCCCCGTCGCCGGTAACCACAATCTCACCGTCGCAGCCACCCGCGCCAGCTCTCTCATCGCCGCAGCCCCTCACGCCAGTTCACTTGCTCGGCGGCGGCACTAGCGGCGACACTGCTTCACGCGAACATTTCTTCGTCCTGGCTGTTTGCCTTGGAGTCCTTGTCCTGGCAATACGTGCCTTGCGCACCAGCCAGCACAAGCAGGCCACCAAGTGCGCCCCTGAGCAGGGCAAGCCAGTCGATCTCAAGGATACCATCCGCGGCTAGGTACATCCGCGGAAACCTCGTAGAGAGGCATCACCTTCCACTTGATGCCACGGAGCCGCGCCTGCTGCCGGACGAGGACAGCCCCGAGGACGAGATGGCCATCCGCCTCTCGCACGTGCCGCCTCGCGTCCGCTGCGGCATCTGAGGGAGAGGGCAGGGCACAGGGCTTGGAGGATGGTACGGCTTGGAGGATGGTACGGGAATCAGCTCAGGGGCATCGATGCACAGGCCATCCCGGAAGGGGTCGCTGGGTGGCAAAGTGCGCGCAGGATAGTGAGTTGAATATGAATAAGAGGGTGTGTGTGCGTGTGTGCTTATCATGATAATGAATAGTAAAAAAAATCAACCCTTTCAACTTGAATCGGGCCTATTCATCCCCAGCCCTGGTGACAGACTGAGACTTTACATTCACGAGACCCAGCACCCACGCGCTTTCGAGCTCTACTTTACCGTTTTTAGGTAAATATTCGGCTGTGTGCAGCTCTCCCGTCGACGCGCGCTCCGAGCGGACGCGTTCTCCATCGCTCTGCTTGCTCATGCTCTGGGCGCACTTCTCCCCCGTTGCGTTGTCTGTTATTTTTCGTATTCTCTCTGTTAGTGTTTAGTCAAGAGGCCCGTTCTCCCATCCCTACCTCCGCACACAAAGGCGGAAAATTTCAGGCCTGTCGGGGGCGCGGGCAGCAGCAGAGGCCTCGGAGCATCTCTGTGCAGCCTAGCAGCAGTGCGGCCAATCTCGACGATCGCCAAACAACCATTCCTCTAGCAGCCTTGGGATTCCTCGACGGATTCCTAGCACTGGGTCGCCCTGGGGCGTATCCATGGCGAGTGGGCCTCACTCATCGCGATCGCTGGCGCTGGCTGGTCGGGAGGTAGCGGGTGAAGCGGTCGTTCTGGTCGACCGAGCAGATGAAGGCGGTGAGCACCTTGTACCACACGTCCGCCACCTCTCTGTCCTCGATGAGCAGGCAGAGCGGCGCGCACTCCTCCTCGTCCTTTGGCCACAAGATGAGCCGCCCGTCGCCGGCGGCTTTCGGCGGCGGGTCGAGGAACGTGACGGCCCGCCCCAGTGGGCCCGGGGATCCTCCCGCCGCCGGCGGCCTTGGGCGGCGCGCCGGCGCCCCCGCCCGCGGCAGCAGGCGGAACTGCGTCACGTCCGCCTCGAGGATGGGCGGCTCGCGCAGCACGTAATTGTCTTGAGACCCAAAGGCGTACAGCCGGCCGTGCGTGCCCTCGCAGTGCAGGACGAACCACCACCGCTGCGTGAGCGGCAGCGCTGCGCTCCCCGCCCGGTCGGCGCGCAGCTTCTCCACGGCGGCCCGCGAGGCGGTGAGCGCGCTCACCTAGGACGGGGGAGGGGGAGGAGAGGCACTGTCACGCACAGCTGCGAGTTCGCTCACGACTAGACTGCTACTACCCTGGTAGCGCACTCTCCAAAGGGCAGCGTAATGAGCAAGCAGTTAATGAGCAATGAAACGAGTGATGATCGTTTCAACACGAAGTTCACCTCGAGGTGGAGCGGCTTGCTGGCCCCTTGCACCTCGCGCGGCGCCTCCGCCTTAAGAGCGCCGCCGCTGAGGCGGTAGAGGCACTCGCACGGGTCCTGCGACTCTTTCTCCACGCGGAGGGCCCTCCACGCGCCGCTCGTCTGCGGCGGCCGAGGGGCAGGTCGTATGTGAGCGCAAGGTCTCATAGCATATCGGCCGGTCCGGGATGCGGGGGGGGGGGGGGGGGCCTTTGCGTGGAACTCGTCGCGGAGGGCGATCGTGTTGACGATGGCATGGACGACGAGCAACGTGAAGGTGACGGTGATGACGAGGGCCGCCGAGCCGGGCTCGCGCAACCACGCCACGCAGCAGATGGCGCCCACGAGGGAGCCGAGGCAGATAACAAACATCTCGTCGACCTTGCGCACGTTGCGCTGCACAATCTCGTCCGAGGCGCGCACGTCCCTCATCGACGCGCCGGTGAGGGCCGCCTGGTTGGCGAGGATGATCAGCCTGGTGCAGAGAGTGGGGAGGCGTGTGTCGGAGAGCGGCACGCCGCGGAAATCTCTTTCTCTTGCGCTGGCACCGATTCGAATAGATCACGACCCATAGACCGGCGCCGCCCGAGAGGGTCGCGAAGAGCAGGTAGGTCAGCTTGAGGAGTTTGTCCAGGAAAATGGGCGTGCCGTCGCTGTTAGCGAAAACGACTTCATCCGACACCTCGGCAAGAACATCACCGCCGAGCCATGCGATTGAGATGCCAGCGATGAAAGCCGCCTGCGTGTTGAGGTTGTTCAGCCACTCTGTCCGCACGGTCATGTGCTGGAATCGGATCTCCATCAGCGCATGCTCTTGGTTTACGTCGAGCGCCTGCTGCTGAGCGCCGACAAAGCCAGCGCGCTCGATGTCGCGCTCGCGCGTGTCCACGTTTAGGTTAAACTTGCGCAGCAGGGTGTCCATCGGGCGGCGGTGCGCTGCGAGTTGTCGTGCGCCTCCGCAGCCCCTTCGAGGAGCTCCGCCTAAGCCGCCGCCCGCGCCCGAGGTAGGGGGGCAAAGCCGTCGAGAGCCGCAGCCCAGCGTGCCGCGATGAAGCCGTCGGGAGGTTACTGAAATTCGGCGCCCTCTTTCTTTATTATCCGAATTTTCTTTCTCCCAGATTCCTGCCGTTTTCTGCCCGACGGCCATCGCCTGGCACGCTCCTCCAGCGCCAGAAGAGATAGAGAGAGAGCAAGGGAAGAACAGAGGAGAAATATGCTTTCTCACGAGCGCGAGCGGCTTGGCAAGGAGCGCTACCTCGCCGACCTAGAGGCGCGCCGTCCATTGCAGGCAGAGCGCTGCCTCGCCGACCAATCCACAGCCGCCTTGCCGGCGCCCAGGTGAAGCGCGATCAGCTCACCTTCTACCTCGACCGTCTCGCCTCGATACAGATGCAGGCAACGCTGGTCACTGGCTTCGCCTTCGGCGTCCTCGGCCCAGATGTGATTGAGGCGCTCCCGTTCTTCGACGCGCCGGTCATCACCTACGTCTACAACATGTCCGCCACGATGAGCATGCTCTGCTCCACAGGCGCAGTCGTCATGTCTTCAATCCTGATGTGGGAGGTAAATCGGCTGAGCCTGTACGGGTCCGTCTCCGCCGCCGTCGTGGCCGCTAGGCGGCACGAGATCGCCGTGATCGGGATCTACCTCGGCTCGCTGGCGCTCCTGACGGTGTGCGTCTGCTTCGGCTTCCTCGCCACCTGCGAGGCCGGCCGGCGCCAGCGCGAAGGACGCGACGCTCACAGGGATCATCGAGCTTCTGGAATTAGGCGGTTGGCGTCGCCCACGGAGCCGGCTGCCACCGCGCCGGCTACTCGGTGATGCTGCTCGTCATCACGACGGTGGGCTTCTTCGGCTGGATGGCGCGGCGGATGCACCTCAAGTTCCGCGGGTACAGTCAGGGCCCGGCCGTTAAGGCGGCGCCCGTCCACCTCGACGTCGAGTCGGCAGGCATCGACACCGGCCTGCGACACAGCCTGCTCGCGCCCCTCTCACAGCACGCAAAGGTGAGCCAGATGTGATGCTGCTTGATGCTGGTGAGCGCCGCGCAGAGCGAGCGCCCCCAAAAGGTTTCTAGGGCTGTTAGAAGCAGCTGCCGGACGAGAGCTGCAGTAGCAGCGTCGTATACAGACCACAGAAAAAGGTAACAAAAGTCAAAACAAGCGACGGCCGAGATGCCACCGCATCGGCATACCGTAATTCATTGTGAGCTAGTAGATCGCCTCGGCCGCGTCGGCAGGCGCCGGTGTGGCCTCCTCCGGCAGAGCCCCAGGCGCGTTCTCGAGGAAGTAAGTGTACATCTCGCCCTTGCCTTTGTAGTAGCGTGGGCCGCGGCTCTTCGCGCCGAACCGGCCGCGCAGATACCGGTACGCCTCCTGCGACACGTGGACACGACCTGGCTCCGAGCCGGAGCACCTGTGCGGGGCATGAGATGGGCGTGTCGTGGGACGCGTCACGGACACGTCCCGGGGAGGCGGAGGGCGGGTCGGGTCACATGCGGGCGGCGGTGTTGACGGCGTCGCCGCACAAGTCGTACCTGTTCACACATAGAGGCAGCTGTGGAGAGAGGCTGTTCGCAGCTAGACCTGGCGTCGTCGGAGAGATCAGTACTGGTAGGTCTTGTGCCTATTCACAGCTACAGGCTGAAACGACGCTGTTCACACCGCAGACGCCGCATGTGCCCGATCGCATGTGCCCGATCACGCCCGCGATGGCGGAACCAAAGTCGATGCCCACCTGCAGACGTCAGAGGGAGCGCGGTCTTCCCACGAATCACAATGAGCAAAAAGGGATGTGGGGGAAGCCACCAACGCGATCTCAAGTATTTAATTTGGGTTCCCGGAGCTGGCTGCTGCTGGCTGCTGCTGGCTGCTGCTGGCTGCTGTTGGCTGCTGCTGGCTGCTGCTGGCGGCCGCTGGCTGCTGCTGGATGGCTGAGGCTGGCTGCTGCGTCTACCAGGGACGAAGGCTGGGCCATGTGCCCCCCTAGTACGGGAATCTTGGGTGCTCTCGGGTGCTCTCGGGTGCTCTCGGGTGCTCTCGGGTGCTCTCGGGTGCTCTCGGGTTCTCTCGGGCCACCTGCACGGTGAGCTGCGGCGCCCTCGGCGCCTCAGCACGCAGCTCGACGGTCATGACGTTGATTATCGCGAAGCCGAAGCCGGCCTGAGCTCCCGCACGGCGCAAGCAGCTGAGCCGGTCGCCCCCGGAGACTGTGTGTCTAGGCGGTGTCGGTGCGGCGGGGACGCGCGCCGCCGCCGCCGCGCGGTCGTGCGGGTCCGGGAGGCGGGTTGGGTCGGGCAGGCCGGCAGCGACCAAGTACTGCTCGTTGGCCGTCTTGCGCACCTGTGCGTAGGAATGCGCACTCGCTGAAGCTCTCCGCCAACTGCGCGCGCTGCGGCCGCGCCGGTCGATCGAAGCCGGCCCGCCTCGCGGAAGGCTGCACGGTGCCAAACTCGCCCCTGCTGATGCGCTCCACTCGCTCCGCCCGATCGGGAAGGTCCCCGCCACCGCCACCGCCGGAGCTGCAGCTGGCCTCGGCCCGCCCCGTGGCGGCGTACCTGTTCGCAAGGGTATGTGTGAAGAGACGCCATCCGCAAGCTACTTCGGCCCGTCCGGTGGCGGCGTTCCAGTCGGCGCTCGTCGAAATGGACCCCGCAGTGGCGCGCCAAGAAGCGGCGCACCTCGCCGTCGCTGGCTTCGAGCACGGGCGCCTCCGCCTCCTCCGCGTGCGGCGCGAAGAAGTGGCCGGACGTGGCTGCCCCCGCGGCGGAGCCGGCTTTCCCCCCGTGGGCCGACGCGGGGCGACCGCTGGCGTCGTGCCTAAGGACATGAAGGGTGACATGGTCACCGAAGCGAGTAGAGTGGTGGACGGCCAACGTCAGCGCGCGGGACCGGGAGCGATGTGTAGAGCTCTCAAAAGCTCTACAGCGCTCCAGAGCGCTCTACAGCTCTACAGCTCTAACAGTGCTCCACACTCTACACCCTCTACAGAGCGTCGCGGCGGCTCGAAGCACCCTGAGAGCGGCCGGGCGGCGGCTCGAAGCCGCCCACCCCTCACCAGCGAGCTCGCCTGCGCGCACGGCCGGAGGTGTGAAGAGGAGGCGCCATTCACACCCTGCGCATCCTCGCGAGCGGTCTGCACGGACCCAAACATCGGTGACGCGCCGCCGAGACGCTTCCGAGACAGTTCTGAGACTCGGTGGCGCGCTGCCGCGAGGGATGTCCGAGACTCTTCCGGCGGCGCTCCGAGGCCTGGACGCGCCGTCTTGCTGGCCGTGCATGGGGAGGTCCTCTGGAGCGGGGAGGCCCGGCAGAGAGACGCCCTAATGAGTCATGTGTCAAATCGCTCGCAGGGAATGAAAATCCCGGAAAGAGAGGGAGACCCGGGCAGAGACCGACAAGGCGCACGAAGGGCGAACGACGCCTCGGTAGACTGGCCGCCGCTCACACGTTCTCGCTCACGCACTTCTCAACAATCGATGCCTGCGAGAACATCGTCTCGAGGCCCTCCACGTAGGTCTTTGCGTAGTCCACAAACTCATCGATCGAAACGTCGGGGTCCTTCTGGAATGGCCTGAAGTAGGCCGTTCCTTCCAAGAAGCCGCCGCACAGTGCATCAAGCGGGTTGCCACCAACCCCCTTGGAACCGATGCTGCCAACGACACACTGCTGGTAGAAACGCGTCGTCTGATAGGCGTACGACTGGCAGAGCTGCCGTGTAGTAATGTGGAGCTGCAACGCCATGGACGAGATTTGGGTCCCGATCAACAACCGCTTCTCCTTTGAGCTCTGCTCGAAGCTGACCGAGTCGTCGCCGAACGCCTTGGTGATTTCCTCGTCAATCATTTTGTTCGCCTCCATCTGCGCGAGATCGATCAACGCCTACAGCAGAGGCGCCTAACTCACCTCTGGACGAAGAGTGCCCACACACGAAACTTGTGCCTGCTGCACACCAGGGTTTGGGCGACCTCCTTCCATTCCACCACGCAGCTTCCGTCGGTGCAAGCCTCCACTTGGGAAGCAACGTGCGGGACGACATCCGGGGTGATGACTTCGAGCGGCGGCGGCAGCGGCGGGGGCGACGGCGGCGGGCTCGGGTAGCCCTTCCATTCGCACTTGTAGTTGCTGGTGTAGATTGTTGTGGGCATGCACCCTTGGCTGTAGCACTGAGTTGTGTATGTGTCGCGGCGCGTTTGTGTGCATGCGTAGTTGGTGCAGCACGGCCCGTAGTCGGGCTCGTCCTTGCCAGAGGATTGCCCTTCCTTGCACCCTTGAATGTCTTTGTCAAAGTCTCCAAAAGAGCAGCCGCCGAAGATACTGACACTACAGGTCGCCGAATGGACCGGCGCGCCCGAGCCTTGGCACCGGTCCGGGCCGCCCCACTGCAGCTTGCGCCGCCTGTGCCAGCACGTCGCGCAGCATCCGGTTACGGCGTCTGCGTGATTACAGAGCCCATTCTCGGCGACGTCGTGGCAGCTCGCGATGCCGACAAGCCCGAGACTCTCAGCGTGCTGCGCGACGGCAGAATCGTCCACGTCCTGGCAGTTGCTTGGCTGCGAGGTTGTTTGGTCGATTGCGAACCCACCGACAGCGACAGCACTGACAGCGAGCAACCAGCGCAACATGCCTGCAGGAACCGGCAAACGAGGGAGTGAGCGTGACCTCGAGGAGGTCGTCGGGGTGAGGGGGTGCCAGAGGCACAAGGCTGAGGTCATGGCCGCGGGTGCCTTGTGCAGGCGTGAGCGTCGAATTGACGCGGCTGCAGGTGTGGGCTCGCGATCGTCAGAGAGGGCCGGGGAGAGCTCACGCCTGGGGCTGCCTGAGGCTGAGGCCGAGGCCCCTCGGCGAAGAAACACCCCGCGGCCGCTGTTTTTGAATTTGAGCGTTTTCGGGACTTTTTTTCGCGCGATTTTGATTTACTGTTTTCAAAGGAATTCGCCGTACTTGCGGCCATGCTATCACGCCTTGCGACAGCCTGTCGGCGCTGCTGACCGTGCCCTGCTGCACAATTGACCACCTGCATAGCTCGCGGCCTTAGTATCCACCATTCAGTGACGACCTGATCGTACGGCCAGTAGGAAGGTGTCCTTCCAGCTGCGTGCACGCTTCTGACGCAATGCGCGTCACAAACTGCCTCGGCGACTGGCTGCTGGCACTCTCGAGGCTATGCCTATACAGCCTCGCGCGCATGGGCAGTCAAGAGGGACCATGCACCTTCTCAGGACAGCGCCGGTGCCTCTCCCTTGGACCGGCAAACGTGGTGGTCTCGTGTCACCAATGTGGGACCAGTGCGCGGCATCGCGCCATCGACAACTCTGAACTGCGCCTCACCACTGACCGGGAAGGCCGCCAAGTGGGCCAGCACCGGTCACACATTGTGGCAGCAGTCAGCAGTTATCTGATAGCTAGCTAGAGCAGCAGCGTCAGGGTCGCAGGGTCGGATCATGTCAAGCCTCTCGCCCGGCCGGCAGCGTGCAGACGTCGGCCTGTCTGCTGTCTGGAGTGATCTGTCGGCGGTCAGTACGACCGATCAGGTCGGAGTTTTCTGATGGTTGGAGGGTCTGTCTGTATGTACTCCTCGAGATCTTTCCAAATCTGCCCTCTGATTAACCTAGCTTAATCGGGAAGTCGGTGCTAGTGGAGACTAGTGGAGCCGGGGCCCCGTTTCCGCACTGCGGCGCGGCGCACGGTGCCTCCGGGGGCCCCCGCCTCCCCCCAGAGGGATTTTAAGTAGAGGTGTGTGATGCGCTAGCCGTCGCCCACCCTAGCGAGTCTGCCTCTTCCTATCTCTCTTCGCAGTCTCTCGCCGCTTCTCGCTGCAACCTTCATGCCACCTCGCGGTCGTCCCACTCTCGTCGTTCTCTCCCTTGTCACTTCCTCCTCTGTCGCGTCGTTCTCTTCTGCCTCGTCCTGCGACGCCGCCGCCTGCCGGTCCCTTGTTCTCGCGGCTTCTTTCGCCTTTCGGCGCAACTCCGTCCTCCTCGCGGCGTATCGTGCCCAGTGTCGTGCGAGGGAGTTGGGTTGTAAAATTCTTCTCCTGTGTTAGTGCCAGTGCGCGCCAGTCCCGTGCCCAGTGTTGTGCGAGGCAGTGCTTTTCCAGCAGCTCGACCACCCGCTCGTGGCCTTGGCTGGCAGCGTGTATCAGCGCGGTGCCGCAGCAGCAACTCGACCACCCGCTCGTGGCCGTTGATGGCGGCGCCCATCAGCAGCGTGAGGCCGCTCACGCCGTCTCTCTCGTATGTCGCGTCGGCCCGCCCGCCGCCCTCAAGCCGCGCCAGCACCGCCTCCTCCTCGCCTCGCTCAGCCGCTAGCACGGCCGCATCAAAGCAGCTCGGGGAACCAGCACCACCATCGTTTTGGGTTCCGGCTTCTTTGGGGGAGGGGGACGCTGTTCCGCAACTTTCGAAGTTTGTGTCCCTACACCCGTAGAGCCGGAACCCAGCGTTCGTTGCGCACACCTCCCCTCGTGTGGAGTCGGCGTTGTCGTCGACCGAGGCTAAGGAGCGCGGCGCGGGCGGCGGCGCGGAGCCGGAGGCGGCCGGGCGCCGGGGGGAGAGTGAGCGTGCAGGGCGATTTTGCTTTTAAATAGAGCGGATACAAAAAAAGGGTTCTCTCACCCGCCGCAGAGACGTCCTCTCGGGGAACAGAGTAAAGACCCACGCGCAGCCTCCGCTCCCTCTCATGAGATGTGCTGGGTCGGAAGGGCGGCGGGGAGTCCGCGGGAGAGAGGCAACACACTCGCACGGGACAAAAGGCGTCGCGCGCCGGCTCAGGGCTTTATGCTGGCGCCGGTGAGCACCTTGTGACAGAGGACACGCAGCGCGTCTCGCGTGTCGGAAGGCGGGAGCAGGCCTGCGGCATCGCGATCTCCGCGTGAGGGTGCGAAGAGGGCGGCGCGCAGCGCACGCAGGACATCGCATACGCGCGCGGGCGTACGAGCGCCGGTGAGTGCAGTGGGTGCAGCTGCGTGCGTCTGTACGCGGCATCTAAAGAGGCGAGCCCAGCGAATCGACGGCGACCTGCGCTTGCTCAGTCGCGAGCTCCTGTGTGCGCGACACGGCCAGGAGTCAGCCTCTAGGATTTGTCGCCCTGCCCATGGCAGCCGAGCGATGGACCCCCCCCCCCCCCCCACACACACACACACCCACCCACACCCACCCACACACACACACACAGAAGCAAGGCCTCCTCGAGCTGGTTAGAGGAGGGTCGGAGGGAGGGAGAGAGGGAGGCTGAGCCGACGTCCGTGTTTTGTGCTTGCCTGCGCGCGCGCCACAGCGCCTGGCCTCTCAACCATCTCGATCTCGTGCGATCTCGTGCGATCTCGTGCGATCTCGCGCGAGTGTGCCTGCGTGCGCGCCACGGCGCCTGACCTCTCAACCATCTCGAGCGCCTAATTAATTCACGACGCCCGAGTGATTAGGAGCCGACTACTCCCCTAGGCGACCCCTCTCCGCGATCGCGAGCGCCAGCGCCGCGTCGGACTCATCGCGGAGGCCGCGGGAAAGCACCTGGAGCCAAACACACAACGCAAGGAGTGAGTGAGTCCTTTGCCGCCCCCTCCGACCGACCGACTTGCGCGGCTTAGGTCCGGGTACTGGGGGGTAGGGGAGGGTTCGGGTACTGGGTGGTAGGGTAGCTTAGGTCCGGGTACTGGGGGAGGGGGGAGAGGGTTCGGGT
Source organism: Emiliania huxleyi CCMP1516 (assembly GCF_000372725.1). Taxonomy (NCBI): domain Eukaryota; phylum Haptophyta; order Isochrysidales; family Noelaerhabdaceae; genus Emiliania; species Emiliania huxleyi. The sequence continues at coordinate 1,901 of NW_005201277.1, read as the reverse complement.
ACTGGGTGGTAGGGTAGCTTAGGTCCGGGTACTGGGGGAGGGGGGAGAGGGTTCGGGTCACTCTGCGCGCCTATCAACCTTGCAA
>NW_005201277.1:0-1716 GCF_000372725.1 Emiliania huxleyi CCMP1516 | reverse complement strand
TGACAATCCGGGTTGAGCACACGGAACAAGTAACACTCAGCCCCAGGGTAAGCGGAGACCGAGTCCGGGTACTAGTTGCTAAGGCACTTCAAGTTGGCGTACAGGGGGAGCAGGAAAACGCCTTTGGTCCCAGGCTATAGGGGAACTACCTTTTGGTACCAGGGGGCGGGAGGTAGGAAAGGGTTCGGGTACCGGGTGGTAGGGTAGATTAGGTTCGGGGGGGGTAGGAGAGGGTTCGGGTACTGGGTGGTAGGGTAGATTAGGTTCGGGGGGGGGAGGTAGGAGAGGGTTCGGGTACTGGGTGGTAGGGTAGCGGGCCTCACGCGCCCGGGGGCGGCGCGCACCTTTGCCAGCTCCGGGAACTGCTCGGCCGCCACCAGCAGCGGCGTCGATGGCGTGACCGGCCCAGCCGCCAGCCACCGCTTGGGCGCTCGCCGCTTCTTCTTGACTAGGCCGTCCATCGCGTCCGCCTCCGCAACCAGCTCCTGCGCCATCGCCGGCCCGAGGTATGGCCGAGATATGGCCGAGGTATGGCCGAGATATGGCCGAGGTATGGCCGAGATATGGCCGAGGTATGGCCGAGATCTGGCCGAGGTATGGCCGAGATCTGGCCGAGGTATGGCCGAGGTATGGCCGAGGTATGGCCGAGATCTGGCCGAGGTATGGCCGAGATATGGCCGAGATATGGCGAGATATGGCCGAGGTATGGCCGAGATCTGGCCGAGGTATGGCCGAGGTATGGCCGAGGTATGGCCGAGATCTGGCCGAGATCTGGCCGAGATCTGGCCGAGATATGGCGAGATGTCGCTCCTGCGCCATCGCCAGACCGACGCCGAACTCGAGGCAGGCGAGCGCCTACAACCGGTGCGATCCCGCGCGGTCTCGATCTGGTGCGATCTCGTGCAATCTCGTGCGATCTCGTGCGATCGCGAGGCTCGCGCGCGCCGTCGGCGAGTCATGGTCGTGACCAGACAGGATAGCGGCACACTGGCACGAGTTGCCTGCGTTGCGAGTAGGGGGGAGGGTGGGTTCGGGGGCCGTGGGGTAGGGGAGGGTGGGTTCGGGTACCGTTGGGTAGGGGAGGGTGGGTTCGGGTACCGGTGGGGTAGGGGAGGGTGGGTGCGCCAACATGAGGGTAGAGGACTCAGAGCGCCGCGCGGATACGAGGGGGGGGGGGGTGCGAATGTGAACTGCAGCCGACACCGTGCCCTGTCGCGCCCCAGCTGGGGGGGGCGACCAAGACGCGTGTCCGCTTCTAGGGCACGAGACACGGGGAGATACGGGGGGATACGGGGAGATCTGGGGAGATCTCCCGCTTCTAGGGTGGAGGGCCACGCGGCGGGGGCGAGATACGGGGAGATCTGGGGAGATCTGGGGAGATCTCCCGCTTCTAGGGCGAGCTGCCGATCAGCTGCGCCGTGCCGCGGCTCATGATGTGCAAGTGTTCCGAGAGGGAGACGAGGCCGCCGCAACCGCCGCCCGCGCCGCCGCCGCCTCCGCCTCCTCCTCCGCCTCCTCCTCCTCCTCCTCCTCCTCCGCCCTCGCCGCTGCTGCCGCCGGCTCGCTCAAAGGACAACATGCCCCCCTCGCACACCGACTCGAGGCCGGTGGCGATGATCTCGGTGATCGCGGCGTGGTCGAGCAGAGAGAGCTCGACGGCCGCCTGAGGGGGCAGATCGCGGGAGATCTAGCAAGATCGCAGGAGATCGCGGGAGA
>NW_005201278.1:5037-8378 GCF_000372725.1 Emiliania huxleyi CCMP1516 | reverse complement strand
GACCGGGAAGGCCGCCAAGTGGGCCAGCACAGGTCGCACATTGTGGCAGCAGTCAGCAGTGCATGGCTGATAGCTAGAGCAGCAGCGTCAGGGTCGCAGGGTCGGATCGTGTCAAGCCTCTCGCCCGGCCGGCCGCGTGCAGACGTCGTACCGCACCGACGCTAAATTCAAGCCCCTTCAAGCCAATTTATGGGCAGGTGGGCAGGAACCCTACTGTCTGAATTCGCGGAGCGAAGAAAATTTTATACGGAATACGTCCATTTTTGGAGCTTGGAATACGGCGTATTCCATGGAATACGTGGAATACGGGTGGAATACGGGTGGAATACAGGCCTCTGGGAGGTCATTTGGAATACGTGGAAAACGTATTCAGACAGTAGGGCAGGAACACTGCTGCTGCTAAGCACCCGCACCGCCCAGTGAGTAGTGTCGCGGGCTAGGATAAGGACCATGATCTGGCTTCCACAGATCCCACATTTCATGATGAGGGAATCAATGCCGAGCAGCTCCGAGTGCTGCGAAGAGTGCAACAGCACAGCTTGCCAGGCCGCCTGGACTAAGTGCAACTGTAGCCCAGACAGACGGCTTGCGGCATGCACCGCCGCCAGCTCCAAGAGTGAGAGGGATACATGGTTGGTGAGGGAGTGCCAAGTCAGTAGCGAGGAGGTCCAAGCCTGCAGGAGGGCACAGCTAATCAAGGCGCAGGCGCGCACCGCCATGACTCCACCCTTGTTGTTCACGAGGCTTGCACGCCCAGCCACCAAGAGAAGCAGCAAGCATCCAAGGCAGAAAAGATCATAAATCAGCCGCCAGGCTTCACGTTGTAGCCAAGGTAGTACAGCTGCCTGCAACACCACCCGCTCCAGGTGATGGCTTGACCCAAAGACGGCGCTGGCTGTGAACCCCTCTGGCTCTGCAGGCGTTGGGGCTGCAGCTGCAAGGGCCACCCTTGCAGCTTGGGTGGCCTTCTGAAAAGCAGGACTGCGGATGGGGGGAGATCCGTCATCGCCCTCTTTATCGCTCAAGTCAACGAGTGCTTTGTGCAGCAAAGTTACGTCAAGGCCCGACGCTCCGGCCAGTAGCTGCTCTTGAATGCTTGTGAAGACGGCGCCTGTCACTGCACGCAACTCGGGGCGTTTGAATTTGTCCCACCCTGATGGCAATTCTGAAAATACCTCCGAGATCTTTTCAATACGGTCGGCTGCCCACCGAGACTCCAAGTTTAAAAAATCGATTTCGGAAAAGAAAACCGTCGGCGCCTCACTCAATGGAGCTGCCGGTCGCAATGGAGGAGCTGCCGGTCGTGCTGGCCACGCCCGTGCCCACCGCTGCAGTCGTGCCGTGCGACGACAATCTCAAGGCTATCATGGACGAGCCAGGCGTGTGGCAGGGCAGTGTCAAGATCGGCCCGGTTTCCGTCCACATTGAAGAACGGCACGAGAGAGGCTCGCTGATGGAAAGCGGAACGATCAAGCCGATTTTATGCGGGTGCTGCCCTGTGCCCAGTATCACGTCCACACTGCAAATCTCACCGGACTTCAGCTCGATGACACGGAATAACAGCAACGGAGATTCATACCAGTACACGCTGACTAGCATCGACATCAGCGCCAAGACCGCTTCATACCAAGTCGCCGGATTGATGTCTGGCAAAACGATGGCAGGCACAGTGCTCGTCGACGGTCACGCACACACCCGCAGCATGACGCTGACAGCGCCGCAGCGTTTCACGTGCACGCTGGAGAAGGTGGCGTGAGGATAGCCCAGCGATGCGGCGCATCATCATCCATATTTGTCCGCCGCGGCGCCTGACCGCCGGAAGCCTCTCGCCGCTTCGCCGCGACATGCGTACGCTTGGCATTTGTAATCGCCTCGCATCGGTTGTCGTCAGCTCGAAAGAAATACACAAGGCCCACCGCGGCCCACCGGCACCGCGCGCGGCGGCAACTCAAGAACAACACTCAAACAGCGGCGCGCAACGACGAACGAGATCTGACCGTACAACTACAAGCGCCGACGCCCCAAAACCTGTGCTGTAGTCCGCCACACCGTCCGTATGCTCCCTGCGGGTCGACCTGCACGGCACCTTTGTGACCGACGTCTTCTTCAGGCTGCTCACCGAGGCGACCAACAAGTCGGTGCGCGTCGAGTTCACGCCCAACATGCCGCCCACGCCGCTCGCGTACGGGTATACGGCATTGAAGGTGGCAAGGCGCTCCGAGCTCCGTCCAGGCAGCCCGCCGGTCACCCTAGAGGACGTCTCCCTATGGGTAGGTAGGTAGGTAGGTAGGTAGGTAGGTGTTACCTCACACGGTCTGTTGCAGACAGGTTGCAGAGACAAGGAGGGCCCACAGCACACACACCAAGAGACATGTGCTGCACTGGACAATGGACATCAGAGGGCGAAGGGTTGGATAAAGCAGTGGGAAGGGACTCGAGGTGACGCGCGAGCAGAGACCTTGTACACCCCCACGCGCTCCGCACCGCCGAAAACGTCCTTCCACGATGTGGCATGTGCGAAGTGCGATGTGGATGTTTTGTGGTTGTTGCTCGTTGTCTTTTCAAAAGTACTTTTCTCAGCTCTCTAGACGCGTTTTGGTTTTTTGCGCGCCTTTGTAACATTGTATGGCTATGGGCCCGGACGATGTATTTTGTCGGGGGCACAAAGGCACAAATCTCTGCATTTATTTTGTCTGCGACTCTGCGCGTGGGCCGTGGATATCGCGCGCTAGAGTAAGCTCGTTGCTGTTGCACCGAGCTCGCACCGTCAGCGCTGCCACGAAGGATAATGATGCCTCAGCGCACGAGCCTTACATGCGCATGCACTGAGTGTGTCCTCGCCTACCCCCGCGCCGCGGCGCGCAGCGTCGGCCACGCGCCCTCGCCCCCTCCCTCAGCCTTGCCGAGGCGCAGCACCAGCTGCGAGCGGGAGCGCGGGAGGCGAACCTTGCAGGCGGCGGGGGCGATGGGGCCGAAGAGCGGCCTGCGTGGCACGCGGCGCCGCGGGTCCGACTCGGGAGTCGGACTCTGGCAGGGGGGGCGGGCGGATGCGGCGGCGGCGGCCCTGGTGGTGGTGGGTGCGGCAGTCCGTCCTCCCATCCGGCTGTGTCTCGGCCATGTCTCGGCTACATATGTTCCTGATGGTGAGCTGGTGCGGCACTCCCTCCTCCGAGACGACGCGGCACGCGAAGCCTGAGGGGGTGGGGGGAGGTGCTGGCAACACTCCCTCGGCGCGGCGGGCCGGCAGGGGCGGCCTGCCGCGATGGGAAAGTCAAAAAGGCGACAGGAGAAGGGCGAGGAAGGGAGGAAGGGGGGGGAGAGGGGGGGGGGGGGGGGGGGGG
>NW_005201278.1:0-4808 GCF_000372725.1 Emiliania huxleyi CCMP1516 | reverse complement strand
GGATGCGGCCGAGGGGTCGAGAGAGACGCCCTCGATGCGTACCATCGATGCGTACCATCGATGCGTACCCCACGGCCCAAAGAGGGGCTTACAGCCGAGGTGTCCCCGATCCGGCGCTCACGTACCGGCTGCAGCTGCAGCCGGCCGGCCACGACCTCGCGCCGCGCCGCGCCAACCTGCCTCCGCTCCGCCTCCCGCACCTGCGGAGCAGGGTAAGCCGAGATTCGCCGAGATTCGCCGAGATTCGCCGGGAGGAGGGGTAGGCCGAGGCCGTCGCTGGCTACTCGCAGGAGCAGCGCGTGCACACAGCGTGACTGCAAGATAGGGGGAGATAGGGGCAGATATAGGGAGAGAAGGAAAGCGTGACTGCAGCCGCGTCCGCGTGAGCTGCGGCAACAGGTGCGGCCAGGAGGTGCGCGGAGAGGGTGGAGGAGCACGTGGGGCCGACGTCTCTCGAGAAGGCGTGTTGGGAGGTGTGCGCACTGTCGCATCTAGCCTCCCCCGCCGGAGATATGGGGAGATATGGGGAGATATGGGTCTGCACTGTCGCATCTAGCCCCCCCCGCCGGAGATATGGGGAGATATGGGGAGATATGGGTCTGCACTGTCGCATCTAGCCTCCCCCGCCGGTGTGAGGAAGCGAGGACGGTTGTCGGCCTACATGGTGGGCACGCCAGCCTCGGGGCGGGAGATATGGGGAGATATGGGGAGATATGGGCAGCCTACATGGTGGGCACGCCAGCCTCGGGGCGGGAGAGCGGTAGTGTGCAGAGTAGGCTAGAGGGCCGCGTGAAGACGAGGGGCTACGAATACAGTGCATGCAGATGAGGCCGACTGCAGCGGAGTCCGTGTCCTCTCGAGCGGCGGCTGGAGGACACGGACACGTCTTCCGCTTCTAGGCGTTCGGTGCGTCGTACTCGTCCGTCTCCACGCCTGTCCCAAACGAGAGGGGGGGAGGCAGAGGCCGCCGGTGAGACCGACCGGGGAAGGAAGGGCCTGGGCGTTCGCGCGCGTGTGGATCTGGCCGAGCAATCACTGCCACCGCTCGGGGCTGCTTGGACGCGGCTCGCGATCGGTGGAGTGTCTGATTGCGTGGGCCGCTTCGCGACGCACACGCGGTGGGGCGGGCGGCAAGACATGTTGCGCATGTCTCCACGACATGTGCATGTGCATGTGCATGTGCATGTGCATGTGCATGTGCATGTGCATGTGCATGTGCATGTGTCGGCACGTCCCATATGCAGAGGCTAGGCAGGAGGGGTCGTCTCTCTCGCCCGCCCCATCGGCCTTCGCCCCGTCCTCCTCCTCGCGCGCCATCTCGGGCCGATCTCGGGCCGATCTCGGGCCGATCTCGGGGCGATCTCGGGGCGATCTCCGCGTGCCGAGCTCGTCCTTCCAACGGCCGGACGCCAAGTCAACCTCTCGCAACCGCGAACGGTCGGGCGGCTGCTGCCCGGTTGCTTCCGCCGCCTCCGATGCCGCCTCTGCCACCGAGCGCGCCGCCCGCCGCGCCGCCGCCTGCCGCGCCGCCTCCGCCTCCGACGCCTCCTCTGGCGCCTTCGCCGCGAGAGCAGCGGCCGGCACCTGTCCGCCCTCGGCTGTGCCGCCACCGCCGCCGCCACCGCCGCCACCGCCGCCGCCGCCCCCGCCTCTCTCGGCTCGCGACGGGGCTGCTGCCGTTGGAGAGGGCTGCGCTGCGGCCTGCGCGGCGGCCTCCCGATCCCCTGGCGGCTCGCTTCCGCCCGCCGGTCCGCCGCCTCGCTTGCCGTCCGCCTAGTCGCGTGAGCCGAGCTCGGGAGAGATTGGCCGGGGCTGGCGGCGGGCTGGCGGCGGGCTGGCGGCGGGCTGGCGCCGGCTGGCCGAGGAGAGTGCCCCCCCCCCCCCCCCCCCGAATCCACCACACCGGGGGATCACATCTCGGGTCGATCTCGGCTCGATCTCCCTCCACCTCGTCCAGGATCCACTGCGGGATGTCGCTCAGCCCGAGCACCTGCGCTCGCAACACCAGCGCCTCATGGCGCAGCAGGGACGGGCAGCCGAAGAAGAGGCCGCCGCACCCTCCCAGCCGGCCCCGCCCGCTCCTCCGCCCCCTCACCCACACCCGCACCCTCACCCGCACCGCCGCCAGCACGGCTGCCAGCGCCTCCGCCGCCAGCGCCTCCGCCGCCCGCGCCGTCGGAAGCCGCGGCGGCCTTTGCAGCGAGCGCGTGCACGGCGTCGAGGCCGCTGCTCATGGCGAGCGCCTGCGCGGGAGGCGTCTTGCGGGTGGTGGCTGGTCTCGCAGCTCCGTCGCAGCTCGCAGCTCTGTCTCGCGCTCCGTCTCTCGCAGCTCCGTCTCTCAGCTCCGTCTCTCAGCTCTGTCTCGCAGCTCTGTCTCGCAGCTCTGTCTCGCAGCTCTGTCTCGTGTGCTGCTAGTGTCTTGCAGTGTGTCTTGCAGTGTGCCCCGCAGCGAGGAGGGCTTCTGTGGGGAGGTGCTATCTCTCGGCCATCTCGCGGCCATCTCTCGGCTGCCTCGCCTTTGTGGCGGGGTGCTATCTCTCGGCTGTCTCTCGGCTGCCGCCTTTGTAGCGAGGTGCCGCTCTTCCTCGGGGAGGCCTTCGAGCGCGGCGTAGGCCACCGCGTCCGCCGTCCGTGCCTCGAGCGTGTCCTCGCCGGCGAGCACCCCGGTCCACCACTCCGCCTCGGCGCCGAGCCGGCCGTCCTTGGCGAGGGCAATGATCAGCGACCCGTCCTCCACGCTCCACTCACACTCGTCCGTCAGCACGGGTCGCTGCAGCTCGCCGCGCAGGAGGTGCTGCCACTGGGGAGGCGGTGGGAGAGGCGGTCGGAGGGTGGCCTGTGAGCCGCAGGGACTGCGGCGTCTGCGGCCACCTCGTCGCCGCAGCTCCTGGCCGCCACGCTCACGCGGCTCCGATTGATCTCGACACGAAAGTCTCGGCCGCGACGAGAGCCGGCGTTGATGGCGATCGTCACTTCGCGGGCGGATTGACCCCACCTGTAGTGAGCGCCACTGCCGCCATTCTTGAGGGAGGGACCGGCCATCAGGGATTTCGGTCCATACTGAATTCGGTCCATACTCACCGGTACGAGTTGTTCTTCCCCTAAAGAAAGAAAAAAACAAAACGGAGACGGCAAGGGAGGGATGGGAGGACGGCACGCCGCCACCACACAGGGATTTTAAGGAGAGGTGTGTGGTGCTGAGCTCTCCTCGCTGCTCCTCGCGCAATTTTTCAACACAGCCGGGCGCAGCCGGGCGCAAGCAAGCCGACTCAGCGATGCTGCTCGTCTCCGCCGCCGCCTCGCTTTCCTTCAGCTTAATCGCCGGTCCGTCCGGCACGTGCCTCTGGGGGCCGGATGAGCACAGTGCTCAATGCCCTCTACGACCGTCGCGGATGCGACAGTTTCTGCTTCCCTGCGCTGTGCCCTGCGGCCTTCGGTGGGTTCACCTATGTCCGGCCGCTTTCACTTGGGGTGTCAAGCCGCAGTTTGGGGTTGCGTCGTGTGCCAAGCATGGCCATCACAGTCAGGCATGCTGATACTCTCGCAGTCTGCCCGTGTGTGTGCTTAGCCCCGCTCAGGCTTCTAACATGCTTGGTTGTCCCAACTTTGTTGCCACATCCCGCAGTTACTGCAGCTTGACACCCAAGTGTTGAGCACCGGTGACTGTGGGAATGGGGAAGCAGAGTTCAGATCAGTCGAGGGAGTGTGATCTCCCTCATCCTCAACGGGCGTCCAATCGCAATCGGATTTACTACGGCGGTGGTCCAATGGTAATCCGCATATTGGACGTCCCCGTCCATTGTTCTCGCCGTTCTTCGGCGGGGCCGCGTCAGGGCGGGGGCGCAGGCGCGCGCCCCGCCCGGCGCGCAGGCGCCAGTGCGGCGCGGAGGTTCTCCCACCCTCCATCCCCATCGCGCTCTATAAACTCTCACAAGCCTGTCTAGAGGTAGTGGGGGTTGCGTCGTGTGCCAAGCATGGCCATCACAGTCAGGCATGCTGATACTCTCGCAGTCTGCCCGTGTGTGTGCTTAGCCCCGCTCAGGCTTCTAACATGCTTGGTTGTCCCAACTTTGTTGCCACATCCCGCAGTTACTACTGAATTCGGTCCATACTCACCGGTACGAGTTGTTCTTCCCCTAAAGAAAGAAAAAAACAAAACGGAGACGGCAAGGGAGGGATGGGAGGACGGCACGCCGCCACCACACAGGGATTTTAAGGAGAGGTGTGTGGTGCTGAGCTCTCCTCGCTGCTCCTCGCGCAATTTTTCAACACAGCCGGGCGCAGCCGGGCGCAAGCAAGCCGACTCAGCGATGCTGCTCGTCTCCGCCGCCGCCTCGCTTTCCTTCAGCTTAATCGCCGGTCCGTCCGTCCACACGCCTCTTGCAGCCACCAGCTGCCGGAGCGCTGCGGCACTGGCCACTGCGGACCCGCTCGCCGCCGCCAGACTCTCCACAGGCACCGACGGGAAGTTCCCTCCATGGCCCGAGTGGGAGCGTCCTCCGGCCGAGTACGAGGAGCTGGTTGCGACGTTTGTCGAAGGGGCGACGACGGTGCCGCTCGGCGCGTCGGCCGGCCAAGGCGTCGGGTGGGAAGAGTGGGCGGACGGCGGCTTCAGCGTGCACTTGCTCTTGACTCGCCGCCTGAGCCGGCAGACGTACATCGCGGCGCTGGACGGGCTTCTCGGCCTGGTGGTGCGCTGCCAGCAGACCTACCCGGACCTATACGCCGTGCTCAAGTTCGTGCCCAAGAAGAATGGCCTCAACCCGCTCCTCGCGCGGCGCGCCTCTGGGACCCTTCCGAGACCCTTC
>NW_005201279.1:3819-9420 GCF_000372725.1 Emiliania huxleyi CCMP1516 | reverse complement strand
TCGTCGCGCCGTACAACGCGCAGGTCCGCCTCCTGCGCTCGGTGCTCGGCCCAAAGGCGCGCGTCGGGACGGTGGATCGGTTCCAGGGGCAGGAGGCGCCGGTCGTGCTGCTGAGCCTGTGTCACTCCGACTTCGCGGCCGCCGACACGGCGGACGCCGGGCTCGAGGGTGAGGCGGCCGCCGCCGGCGGCGGCCGCGGCCTCTCGTTTGTGCTGAACCCGAACCGGCTCAACGTGGCGCTCACGCGCGCGCAGTGCCTGGCGGTGGTGGTCGCCTCGCCCCGCCTCGCGGAGGCGCCGGTGCGGTCCGTGCGGCAGCTGCGCGAGGTGAACTTCCTGGCGCGCATCCGCGAGGTCGGCGGGGCGACTCCCGAGATCGACGGCGACGAGCCGCCCCTCGGCGGGGGCTAGGCGCAGCTCTCGCTAGCTCTCCTTTTGCGATGCCGCGTGTGTACAGCTACAGGCTGCCGTACTATATACTACGTTCCGATGCGTAAACAGAGGTGTCTCTTCTGCCTCCCCGCTTACGTAGCGGTGGCACTTGGAGTGCACTCCGGCAACCTCACACCGGGCCATACAGTGGGTTGCGGGCATTATAATATAAGAAAGACACTTTTCTTCATATCTGGGGCCTCCGGCGCCAGTGCGAAGTCTAGTCGCCCTAAACCACCAGCCGATGAGCGACTCCCGGAGCGAGTCCCCGAGCAAGCGCGTGCGGATCGAACCGGCACCACCGCCTCAACCGGCAGGCACCTTTATGGCGCGCGCCGCCACTCCCTCGGCCTGCCCCAACAAGCGTCGACAAAACACTGATACACAGCCACTCACAGAGACCAAACCTGCACTCAGAACAGCGCCAAAACGAGCGAACACGCGCCCACCAACCACACGCAACAGAGCATAGCACAAAATCCGACGCGCGCACTCGCGACGCAGCGCAGCGCAGAAGCTGACGCTGACGCTGACGCTGCGCTGCGCTCGCTCGCTTGCTGCACGGCACGCGCTCCGCACACGCACGCGCGTGCGCTCGCGCGCTACGCGTTCGCTCCGCGAAGGACACCCACAACCCGAACCCGAGACTCCCCACAAAACAAGAGCCCCTCGAACCGATAGAACCCAACTCATGCACAACCACCTCTACAGCTGCTCATATAGCCGCGAATTTCTGCCATAGGGAATGCAGGCTGCGATGGGCGAGTCCCTCCCGTACGTGGAAAAGGCGCTGATGATCGAGACGACCCACATGAACAACACCCACGTGGGGACCGTTGTGGAGTGCATGACGCTCGACATGGAGTACGAGGGGGCAAAATTCAACTTGCACCAAAACCGCAACACCTACTACCTCTCAAGCTCGGACGAAATGGTCGACTTCGACGCGATGCTGACCCGCTTTGCGTCGCCGGGCATCCCACTGCCCATCAGCGACGGCTTCGTCGCCACCTACCTCGACGGTGCGGAGAAGAAACCCCTCCCCTGCCCAAATAAAGAAATATCCCTCACCCCCCCCCCCCCCCTCCGTCCTACGACCCTCACAGGCGACCGGTGTAACATACCCCCCGGCGCCAAGATCACGATGAATGTGGTCGACCTCACCATGGCGCTAAAGGAGAAGACCAAGGAGGTCACCAAATCCAAGGACAAGAACAAGGTCCACTTCCGCGTCGAGATTATGCCGCAGTCGACCCTCCTCGCCGAGTCTGTGGACGAGGCCGAGATGACGCGCACCATGCGCAACCTCTTCCAGGCGCCGCGGGGGACGACCCTCGAGATCGATGTCCGGAAGGCGGTCCAAAAGGCCTTCGAGGGATTCTCGTTCAACATCACTGCGATGAGCTTCTATGTTGACATCACGGTCAAGCGGGACGACGAGTCGAAGGCCCTATAGCGGCCCACCCACAACTCTTCCCTACCGACCAAAGACAGAATCCCCCCCTTCCCCCCCCCCCGATGCAGCATCCCATCTGCATGATCAAGCCGCGCGCGGACTGCCAGACGACCTCCGGCGCGGCCATCCGCATCGAGCCCATTTCCGGCATCCGAGGCAAGCCCGCGATGGCGTGGCAGCACGACGAGAGCCACTCGGCGGCGAGCAACACGCTCCTGGGCTTCACACCCACGCCGCCCCCCCCGCCCGACGTCCCCATGCACGTCTGGGCGCGCCCTCTCGTGATCGCGATTCAGGAAGTCTGCTTCGCCTCGGGCCGCATCATGATGCCGTACTCGAAAGGCCTCGACGGCGCGGCCCCGGGCACCAAGCTGTTCGGGTGCCACACCAAGGCACAGACCCCCCTTCTTCCCCACCCTTCCTCCCGCCCTTGACTGCTCCACCAATCCACCAAACAGGTCCAATTCGACGCCCTGCACGACGTCCTCATCCACAACCCCAAGGGCCTCCCCGCGATCACCAAGGCGGACGGCCGCATCCACGTGGCGGACAAGGACGGCCGCTCCTGGCAGTTTGACCTCTTCTCCCGCCGCGAGTCCATCTTCTGCTCCAAGCACGAGTCGCAGCAGACCGCACAAAAGAAATCACAGAAAAAGAAAACCACTCTGGAATATAGGTGCCTCAAGCTGCCTCCATTCGCGAGGTTCAACGGCGTCGTCGCGCACCACATCACGCAGCTGCAGCAACAAGGGCTGGTGGGGGACTTGAGCCGAGTTTGGTGCGACTGCCGCTCGCTCAGCGGCCCCCCACCTGGCCCCTCGACCGCAAACAAGTCCCCGGAGGAGACGGCAGCCATGCGCAACCGCCTCGTCGAAGCGCGAGAGAAGCGGAAGCGAGAGCGGGAGGAAGCGGAAAAGGCCTACGCGAAGCGCCGCGGCTCCACCTCCGCCGACAACGCATAGGGCCTAGTGATGCTGCTACACAAGCGCCACCCTCTTCCGAGCCACCTAATCCCGTTTAACATCCAGCGACCGTCTCCACTAGGCAACCCCTTTGTGATGAGAGGGGAGAGCGAGAGAGACCTCGTGGTCGAAGGATTCGGACAGGTGCTCGGAGGCCGACGCGCACCAGAGGCAGTAGCAGCAGACCACAATCCGCCACTCCTAGTCCATGCATCATCGGCACTAGTCACGCCGGACAAGAGACAAGAGACACTCTCCAAGATGCTTACTCACATGATCCAGGGCCAAGCCATAGGACTGGTCTGCGCTTGCGCCCCGCGCCGCTGCCACGGCGAGATCATACTAGAAAAGCTGAAGAAAATGTATTGCGAGATAGCAAAGTAAGGCTCATGGTCTAGTGGTTCGGGGACCAACATTCTGTCTAAAGGCCCGGGTTCGGGTTTATCTCGGACATGTTTTTGGCCACACAAAGAAGTCACTGTGAGAGTCATTTTGTTGACACAAAAGAGAAACGATTTATCACCTTGACAAACAGCGACGACCAGCAGCACCGACCTAGAGCAGCGTCCTGCCGAGTGTGTGTAGCACCGACGCAGACGCACCCCAGGCACTACACTACGACGGCTAGGCAGACCTCACCAGTCCGATAAGGATCAACTGGAAGGTTGAACCTCGAGCTTAGACAGAACGGGCGCGACAGACTCCAGGGGAGATCGCGCTCTACTCGGGGCACCAAGGAGGAAAACCGAAACCGTTTGGGTGCCCCACAACAACTCAAACGCCACAACCTAAGCGCCACACCTCCCCCCCACGTCCCCCCCCCTTGGGGACGTAGCGCACGCCCTTGCTCGGAGAGAGTGGGGGGGGAGGGGGGGTGGGGGAATAGGAGGAGCCAACGAGCTCGGAGTAAGGTCCACAGTAGAGAGGCCGGCATTTAAGGCGTAACTTCACCCTCGCTCACCTCGAGTATATCTAGGCGCCCTGGTGCAGTCGGTCTTCGGATCAGCGGCCAGCTTCCCATCTAGGGCAGGGAACCCCCAGCGACGCTAGTGTGGCCTACGGTAGCCATAGCTTGTACGCGATCCCGGGGCAGGGGGGTGTGGACTCTGGAGCTCCAAGAGAGGATCGAGAGAGGAAGGGAGAGTGGTGTGCCGGTTTTTTGAGCTAGCAATTTTTTTTTTTTCGAGATCACGGGCGCGCACCGCGCTCAGGCGCTGCAGCTGCAGCGCGGTGCATACACCGTCGGGTCTCTATTTTAAGATGAGGTAAACAGCAATAGATCCGGGTGTAGTGACGGATCAGTTCCTGGAGCCAGGGGGACCGATTCGCACTTGCCAAGGGACCAATTGCTGGAAGCCTGCGCAGCCTGCGCTCCGGCCGGCAGAGGGCTTGCGACCCGTGGCAGGGTGACAGCCCGCCGGTGGGCGAGCCAAACTCTGGCGGAGGCAGCCCGCTCAGCCCCAGGCGCCCCTCGAACCGGAGGGTGGTCTGCCGCCGCTGCGCGGTCGGCGCGCCGAGGGCGGGAGACATATCGCAGCTTCGCGCCACAGGTAACCTGGGGACCGATTCTCGACCCCAAGTTTGGCAGCGCGCGGGCAGTGTGAAGGATCGATTGCTGTACAACGAGGGACCAATTCCGTGAGGGCCGGGTATCGATTAGGCCGCTTGAGGGCCGGATCTATTGCTGTTTACCTCATCTTAAAATAGAGACCCGACGGTACACGACCCCGTCGCGCGTCTGCCGTCTCGGTCTCGCTCTCTCTCACTCCCCTTGGACTGTCTCGCTCTCCGGCACTCCGGGCGGGCCCGCACGCGTACAAGCCGGTATGCCCCGCGTGCTGCGCGCGCATGGACTCTCCGCTCACGTACACACCTCTCTTTCGGCCCCTGAAAGAGAGGTCACACATGCCCCGCCACACGCGTCCCCGTCTTGTCGAAGCTCGTGGTCTTGCGAGTAGCAGCCTCGGCCGGGGGACACAGCTTGCGAGCTAGGAAGAGCGCCAGCAGCGCAGAGAGGATGCCAACGGCAAACCCGCCGGCCGCGGCCAGGACGATGGCAGCAGCCCTCGAGATCGTGGGCTCCGTATCCGTCGAGTCCTCCTCCCCCGCAGTCAGCCCCTGCAGATCCACTCCAGCGGCAGCTAGTGCTGCGATGACGCTATCGACGTTCGCGTTGCCGGACTCCTCCAAAAAGCCGCTCTCGACAAAGCAGCCCGCGATGCAAGTGAACAGGTCCTGGTATTCATCTGGCTGCGGCACTAGCGGTGGCGGTGGAGCGGGACTAGGTGGCTCGGAGCCCGCAGGTGGCGATGGCGACGGCGGCAGACTAGGCAATGACGGGGTGCCCGACGGCGGTGAAGGCGATGGCGGCGGCGGAGGTGGAGGCGATGACAGCGCTTGAGGCGGAGGCGACGGAGGCGGCGGCGGGGGAGGCGACGCGTCCTCGCCCAACGGCGGCGACGACCCGCCCATCGAGCGAACCAGCGGTGCTAGAGACGAAAGGTCGCCGCTCAGAGTGGTGGTAGCGATGGCTACCCAACAACCACTGTAGTAGTCTGTGACGGACATTGTCTGGATTGTTGCGGCCAAGTTGTTGAGGGCCGTCTGCTGTTCAGGATCGGCGAGGCCGCTAGCTACGTGGCCAATCATCAGGCTGGTAGCGATCGGACCCACCATGAAGCCGTTCGACTGCCAGCCCGGGTGGATGCTATCGACTTGGCACCCGGTGTCGAGCGAGCCGTCCGTCTCGAGC
>NW_005201279.1:0-2573 GCF_000372725.1 Emiliania huxleyi CCMP1516 | reverse complement strand
GACGACCTGCACCTTTGGGCTGACCTTGTCGAGAAACGCCTCGACCGGCTCGTCAGTTCCCACGACTCGCACGTCGGCGCACGTGACGTAGAGCTCGATGTTGGCGAGAGCCTGGACCGCGATCCACTCCCAGCGTAGAACGGCGTGGTCGCTGGAAGGCAGCCAGCTCGGGAGGGCGATCGTGTACCGATTCACCTCGAGCGGGTCAGTCCAGCTGTCGTCTTGGAGGTAGTCAGCCAGGCTGGCCTGGTCCATACAACCCACAAAGTCGTAGAGCTTGATCCAGGTGACGGGTCGGTCCTTGTCGGCGTCGTAGGAGATGTACAGCGCGCAATCTCCCGGATGCCGCGCCTCGAGCTTCCACTCCACCTCGAGTCCGCCGCCTGCCGTGATGGTCGTCGAGGGACTCACGGCGGCAAAATCGTGGCACCGGAACGAAGCCTCGTTGTAGTGGAAGGATGGGCCGTTTTGCACGGTGTGCGTGGGCTGCCGGTAGATGTGGGTCGTGTTTGTGCTGTACAGCTGCGGGTGCACGCCGACAAACTCGCTCACCCACGCAGTCGGCCGAGGCGCCGGCATCGTCATGTGCCCGTGGGCTCTGGCGCCGACGGCAAGGGCCGAAACGAGCAGAGCTCTCATCGGTGACGGCTGAGGGGGTTGGTAGGGGTGGGGCACACAATCGCTCTCGCTCTGCGCGCTTTCCCAAGCAGGTGCTCGTGGTTCTATCACGCCGTGGGCCGCCGCGATGCAATGTCGGAGGAAAGAGAAGAATCTTACAACAAAAGGCGGTCGCACGACACGATTAAAGAGAAGAAATTTCTTTCCTGCAGTCTAGCGGGCCAACTGGGTCACGAACAAGCAAAAACGGCTTCTTACCTGACATCTTACGCTCGGACCAGTGGCGGGTGCCCGCGCCGCCTACTCCGCGGACGGGCCCTCCACCCTCCCTTCATTCACGACGGACGGATCATGTAGTCCCCACCCACTCGCTGTCGTGGCTCGTGGGATCGCTTGTCATGTGGGAGAGCGCGGTAACTGCGGGATGTGGCAACAAAGTTGGGACAACCAAGCATGTTAGATATTTTGTTGTTGAAGCCTGAGCGGGGCAAGCACACACGCGGGGAGACTGCGAGAGTATCAGCATGCCTGACTGTGGTGGCCATGCTTGGCACACGACGCAACCCCCACTACCTCTAGACAGGCTTGTGAGAGTTTATAGAGCGCGATGGGGATGGAGGGTGGGAGAACCTCCGCGCCGCACTGGCGCCTGCGCGCCCCGGGCGGGGCACACGCCTGCGCCCCCGCCCTGACGCGGCCCCGCCGAAGAACGGCGAGAACAATGGACGGGGACGTCCAATATGCGGATTACCATTGGACCACCGCCGTAGTAAATCCGATTGAGATTGGACGCCCGTTGAGGATGAGGGAGATCACACTCCCTCGACTGATCAAAGAACTCTGCTTCCCCCATTCCCACAGTCACCGGCGCTCAACACTTGGGTGTCAGAAAGAAAGAAAGAAAACAGACAACCCAAGGGAGGGTTAAAAAGAAAGAAAGCGAGAAAACAGACAACCCAAGGGAGGGGTGGGAGGCTCTGGGGGGAGGCGAGGGCCCTAGGGGGTACCCATGCGGGGGGGAGATGGGGTCCCCCAGCCCGCCGCAGGCGCCGATTTTTTTGCCATTTTTTCTTTTTGGCGCGATTTTTTACTTGTTTTCATGGGAATTCGGCGTACTTGCGGCCATGCTATCACGCCTTGCGACAGGCTAGTGCCATTTCACTGTGGCACAGCTCGCGTTACAAAACCTTGATTTGACCATTGCGCGAAAAACGTACCTCTCGGTGCAGCCTTCCAGAGGCAGCTGCGACCCCGCCGAGTAGACGGCGTCACACAATCTTGATTTTGGTCATTTGCGCCATTTGGTACCTCTCGGTGCCTTCCAGAGGCAGCTGTGACCCCGCCGAGTGGACGGGGGCACTCGGCAGGTGGCGCGGTGTGACGCCGTCCACTCAGCGGGGTCGCACTCGCAGCTGCCTCTGCGCGTCCTGGGGAGGTACATTTGTTGCGCGCCGGAGACGAGACTCGACGCCGCTGAGATCGGAGATCAAGCTCTGACAGGTCGCACGTCGCTCCTTTGACGCCGACGTGACTCACCCGTGCAGATCACATCAGGACACGGTCTCGACGCGCTCGGTGCGACGCCTGCGACCCGTCTCGGGTCAGGTGGCACGACGCTCATCGCGCCTACCAGCGCTGCCATACAGGTTGCCACGACGAGGTCGAGCACGCTTCTATACGCTCGCCGAGCCTTCCTTTCCATCCCATTAGGCAGCCTGGGAACGGTGGCGGTCAGAGGCAAAGCCTGCGAGGGGTGGTGGAACCACATGTCACGGCTACTGCCGGCTCGACGCCACGATAGCCTCCGAAGGCTGTCTTTGCGGCACCATCATCGGACGATGTCGACGAGTTGGGTCGCTCTCGCGGTAGCCAGATGACCTCTCTTCCTAGGAGCATCGGCCATGGCCGCAGGGAGCGCGGGGGAGGGCGCTGGAAGCAACACGGAGCTCCGTTGG
>NW_005201280.1:3484-9277 GCF_000372725.1 Emiliania huxleyi CCMP1516 | reverse complement strand
CGACTATCATGTCGAGCCAGTTCCACGCGTCGCGGAGGTACGAGCGCCGCTCGAGGACGAAGCCCATCGCGATCATCTTGACCAGCATCTCGAACATGAAGAGCGCGAGGAAGATCACCTCCACGTAGTACAGCTCGTCCGCCTGCCGGTCGTACCGCCGCAGCTCGTCCCAGTAGCCAGGCCCGCCGTGGTTGCCCTCGAGCCAAGGGTCGTCGGGGCCGCAGCCGCCTGGGGTGGTGGCGTTGAGCACGAGCTCGCGGTGCGCCCAGTACTGCCACTTGCTCGCCGCGGGCACGCAGATCAGCAGGAGCGTGTTGATCCCAATGAGCAGCATGATGGTCCGGTCAAACCACGGCGACTGCAGCATCGCGATGCAGTGGCGTCGCACCGGAGCGGCGCGGCCGACGCACCAATATACCACCTGCGCGTAGGGCTGCTGGTCCTCCGCCAAGGAGGCCGTGCGCGCCCGCCGCAGCGCCTCATCAAAGAGGGCTGTGCCCTGCCGCTGGGCTCCCGCCGGCGCCGCCTCGCATGCAGGCGGCCCGTCCACGCACAGCGACTCTGAATCCGAGGTCTGGTCGCTCGGCTCCGACTCGACCGTCGACTGGAGTTCCGCCGTCATCATTGCATCGTTACGCGGGTGGCCAGACGTGAAGTGTCGGCCGCGAGGCGGCTCGCTCGCCAAGGGCGAAACTGAAATGTTTTTTGTGCATTCACAGCCTTGTTATTGAGAAGAAAATACGTCCTGTGGTGCCCGCGCTGGCCTCCTGGCGCTGTCGCTCGCAATGACGCGATACGCGCGCTTTTTTTAGTTGTAGGTATGTTGTTGGCAAAGGAAGACACAGAGTTCACTGAATTTTTTTAGCTCCATTTTACACCGATCGTACAACAAACAAACAAAATACCTGCTTTCTTCTTTTTTTAGAAGCCAACAAGAAATATGGCTCTCTTCTTCTTCGTAAATATACGAGCGAAGTTATACGAGCGTCATCTTGTAGTGAACAGGCCGAGTTTGCGGTTTGAGCGCCCAGCGCAGACCGACCGACCGCAGGGGGGGTCCGGTCGACGGCCGCGGAAGACCGCAGACCGGAGGGGGGGTCCGGTCGGTCGGAGCACAGACCGAGGGGGGGGGGGTCGGTCGGGCTGGCTCGAGGGTCACACACACCGCACACCGACGCTCGCCGCAGCTGTGAATAAATTAGTATCTCGAAATACTAGAGACCAAGCGCCCTCTCCCCGTCTAATCACTCCTCGTCGTCCGAGTGGCTGAGCTCGAGACCGAGACGCTCAGGATTGGGTCGGAACACGAGCTTGTCCATGTCCACACTCTGGTCGTCGTCGTCCATACGATTAGTTTCGCCGGCGACACACTGTACCCGTTGACGAGCCGCTTGAGCGCGGCCAGAGCTTGTACAAAGCGACGGCAAGCAGGACCAGGCCTGCGACTGCGTAGATGCTCCACATACACGTGAGTGAGTGACACACACACACACTCACACATACACGTGTGGGGTCGGGCTTGCTCCGGGCCTCGGCGAAGAAGTCTCCTTGGCGCTTGGCTGCGTAACTAGTTTTCATAGTGAAAACCGGCGATTTCGAAGCGCCCGTGGCGGTTCGCGAGAAGGAGGGAGAGAGAGCGTTTGAGGGGGCTCACGGCAAGGACACCGACCGAGGGGGGGGTCGGTCGTCACACCTCCCGCCGCCGAGAGAGCGACCGACCGGAGGGGGGGTCCGGTCCACCTCGGGGGCAGACCACCGACCGGCGGGGGGGTCCCCACGAACTAGGGGGGGTGCGTACAAAATGACGCTCGTATTATACGCGCAGAAATAGAGACAGCGCGCACCCCGCCCCCTCCGCGCCTGTGCGTGTTTCAATTCTTAGTGTACCTGTGTTAGTGCCAGTGCGCTTGTCCCGCCCGCTCCGAGTCGTCGTGCGAAAAGAAACTCTGGCGGAACTTACGGCGTCGTGCCTCAGTCAGGAGGAGGAGGGAGAGACGTGCAGGTCGTTCAACTTGACACCATGAAGCCCTCCAGCACTGTGATGGCTGTGGGCCTCTACTGTGCGTGCTCGTCGTCCATGCTCATCGTCAACAAGCTCGCCGTCGCCCACATCCGCGCGCCCGCCTTTGTCACCTTTGCGCAATTCGCGGCGACGGCGTTGGCAGTCAAGGTGGCGCACATGGCCAACTTTATCGAGGTGGACAGCTTTGACTCTCGAAAGCTGATGCACTTTTCCATCTACGTCTTCGGCTTCGCAGCCGGCACGTGGACCAACATGCGGGTGCTGATGACGACCAACGTCGAGACGGTGATCGTCTTTCGCACCATCGCGCCGCTCGCCGTGGCCGTGTTTGACTATGTGTTCCACGGGCGGGACTTGCCCTCCTTGCGCTCGTGCCTCGCGATGGGCATCATCGTGGCGGGCGCCCTCTCGTACGTCCTCAACGACAAGTCCTTTGCGGTGAGCGGGCTGCGCGCCTACGTTTGGGTCGTCGTCTGGCTCTGCTTTCTGATCTTCAACCTGACGTACGGAAAGTACCTCGTGTCGGGGCTCGGCGTGTCGAGCTGGACGGCGGTGCAGTACAACAACACCCTCTCGATGCTCCCCACCCTCCTCTTCGGCCTCCTCGGCGGCGAGGTTGACAAGCTGCAAGCTGTCGAGTGGACGACGCGCGGACTGCTGTGGCTAGCCGCCTCGTGTGTGGTGGGGCTCGGTGCGCCCCTCCCCTGTCCGGGCTCCCAGCAGCACGGCCGGCCCCACGCCCGCGCCCGGCCCGACGCGACGAGCACGACCCGCGCCCAGCCGCTTCAGCCGGCCCCTCCCAGCCCGGACGACGGCCCGCGCCGCGGGCATATGGAAAGTACTCCGATTGATAGGCATCTCATACGCCGGCTTCAAGTGCCAGTCGCTCATCTCGGCGACGAGCTACACCATCATCGGCGCGCCCGATGCGGCCGCGGGCGACGCCCCTCCCCGCCCCGCCCCCCCGCGCCTCACCCCTCCCTCCGCCGCCCCGCCGCCTCCCTCCCCGCCCCGCCGCAGGAGTGCTCAACAAGATGCTCACAGTGCTCGTCAACACGCTGATGTGGGACCAGCACGCATCCGCCGCAGGCATCGCGTCGCTCCTCGTCTGCCTCGCCGGAGGCGCGCTCTACCAGCAGGCGCCGCTCCGCTCCGACGGGCCGGAGCGGTCCGGGCTCCTCAACGCAAAGGAGGAGAGCGACTTGCCTCCTTTTCCGTCGGGGCCGTCGCTGAGCGACAACCTGCACCACCGCTGCGACGTTGACTCCCCGGAGGACTTCTCGGAGTCGGTGCGCTCCGAGGCCGCCCGCGCGTCGCCGCCATCAAGTTAGGAGGCGCGGGGCGGCGGGACATGTCGTCTTGCTGGTGGGCGTGCGGCGGCTGCAGGAACCGGCTGCAGGGATCTGCAGAAATCGGCAAATCACTCGCGTGGTGTGGGGAAGAGTGCCCTCGGGTGTACGTTCGCGTTTGTGGGTGGCGGGCTGGCGCATGTACTCGGTCGCTCGTTATTGCGTGAGTGTTTCGGGCGGGGGGGGAAAAGAAAGAAAGAAAGAAAACAGACAACCCAAGGGAGGGATGGGAGGACGGCACGCCGCCACCACACAGGGATTTTAAGGAGAGGTGTGTGGTGCGCTATCCGTCGCCCACCCTAGGGAGTCTGCCTCTTCCTATCTCTCTTCGCAGTCTCTCGCCGATTCTCGCTGCAACCTTCATGCCACCTCGCGGTCGTCCCACCCTCGTCGTTCTCTCCCTTGTCACTTCCTCCTCTGTCGCGTCGTTCTCTTCTGCCTCGTCCTGCGACGCCGCCGCCTGCCGGTCCCTTGTTCTCGCGGCTTCTTTCGCCTTTCGGCGCAACTCCGTCCTCCTCGCGGCGTATCCTGGCCCCTCGAGTCTATCGAGCTCCCCTCGCGCAAGGACCACATTTCTGACTCCCACTCCGATCATTTGCCTACAGGTCATGTTGTTGCTCAGGTCCACTCTCTCTTCGAACAAAGAAAGGAAGTTGCGTGTGAAAGGTATTTTCTTCTCAATAACAAGGCTGTGAACCTGCCCGCGCGCCCGAAAGAGGCTTGCGGCCGCGCGCGACACAGGCGCCGGGACAACTCTGTGGACAATGCTCCGCGGACGTGGCCTCGCGCTCCGCTCGTCTCGCGCGCTCTGCGCGGTAGCGGCGCCGGCACCGGCACCGGCAGCGGCGGCGGTTGCCGCGCCAAAGGTCAGCGCACCGGCGGTGGCCGACAAGATTGCGGAGCGGTTCCGCACGAGCAATCGGGGCGATCGCTGGCGGCGGCCGCCGCGCAAGTGGCTCAACCAGATCATCCTCGCAACGGAGGAGCGAGCCGAGGCGGACAGGCTGGTTGAGGCGTTCTCGGCGTACGTGGACGCGCAGGTCTCTATCCGGCGGTGGCAGCAGGTCGGTCTGATCGCCGCGCTCTGCCGCACGCGCAGCTGGGACGCCCTTCTCGATGTGCTGCAGCGGCGGCGGCGACTTCAACTTTTCCTCGAGCAGCCAAAGCCGCTCGCGGCGGCCGTGCGCGCTCTCGCTGACGACGGAGCGTGGGAGCAGCTCGCAGCGCTGTCGCGGCTGCTGCCGTCCGTGCTGGAGCCGTTCGCCCCAGCGCCGGGCGGCGTGCAGCGGCTCGCGCTCCGCCGACTCGCGGCGGGCGCGCCCGACCCCTCGCTCGCGCTCTCGGCGCTGCAGCAAGCGGTCGAGGACCGCGCCCCGCTCAAGCCGGATGTGTTTCTCGCCGTGGGGCGCGCGCTTCTCGCCGCTGGGAGGGCTGCCGATGCCGCCGAGGCGCTGCGCCTTGCGAAAGAGGCGGGCTCGACCGCGGTCGCGGCGGGCGGCGGGAGGATGGTTTGCTCGCCGAAGCCGGGCCGCGCCCTCGAGCTGCTGCAGGCGGACGTGGCGGCGGCGCTTCAGACGGTCGATGCCGAGGCAGCACCAGAGGAGGGGGAGGCGGCCGAGGAGGCGGCAGAGGCGGAGGCTGGCGAGTCCGCGACAGAGGACAAGGCGAAGGCGTAGCCCAAGCCGCTTCGTCCTCGCCCGCCAAAGCGCGTGACCCTCGACAGCAACCATTGTTGTGGGTTTGACCGTCCGGCGTCCGCGGTGAAACGGGCGTTTGACGGGCCCCTCTCCCGCGTCCCGCAAGAGACACCCCCGTCGGCGGGTGTTCGCGCTGTCCGCTAAAAGCGTGACACACTAATCACAATGATCTATGTGTGGAGCGCATGATTGTGTCCGGTGCTCGACTGCGAGCTACAATAAAACCGTGGGAAAATGGATAACGGGCCCACACGCCACCGTTCATCCGTGACCGTGTCGCTTTACTCTCATTCAGTCTTTGAGTCTCCGCTTTTCGATTCCCGCACGACCAGCGCGGGTTGAGTCCGAAACCTCGCGCGCCCCGTCAGATCGCCACCTCATCAGGCACCGTACTCGAGCCACAAGTCTTTGACGTACGACTTGTCAAAGACTTGCGAGCAGCCCGGGCACTTTCGCTCGCGCAAGCTGAGGCGCGAGTCGATGCAGTCGCGGCAAAACGCGTGGCCGCACTTTGTGATGACGGTGTCCTTGTTGCTGTTCTTGCAGAGCGGGCACTTGACCATCGAGCGGTAGTAGTCCAACTGCTCGTTGCTGCCGCCGCGCGGCTCGGCCGCCGCGCCAGCGCCGCTCCGCTCGAGCCGCTTCAGCTTGCGCTCGAGCGTGTCCCGCACCTGCTCCGCCTCCTTGGCCTTCTTCTGCGCCTACGACGCTCACCGCCCGCGGC
>NW_005201280.1:0-2385 GCF_000372725.1 Emiliania huxleyi CCMP1516 | reverse complement strand
GACGTCAACGGCGACCTCACTTTGCGTTCAGGTGCGCGTGCATGCAGATGTAGTGTTGGACGCGCGCGTCAGCCCCGGTGCACTCACGTCACCCCCCCCCCCCCCCCTCCCCCCTGCTCGCCTCGCCGTCGCGTGTCGCTTCGCGCTTTCGTTGGCGCAGCTCGTGCAAGCTGAAGGCCTACCTTGGTACAGTGAGGCCGAGACCGCCCTCCGCCGCGCCGAACGCAATGCCGTCACGCCGACGCAGGCCGCGGCGGCGGAGCATCTGCTCAGCGTGCTGCCGGAGCTCGTGAGCGGGAGCAGGGAGGAGGTGCCCCTACCGCACATCCACCGCAATGCCGGCGTGTCTGGGTGTGCATACTGTGCGCCCTGTACAAGTGCTCGACGGGCGACGACTTCATCGGCCAGATTTGCCCTCGAGTGAGGGCCGACGGCGGAGGTGCGCCGCCAGATTTGAGAGATTTTAGAAAACCAACAAGAAATCTTCTCAGATTTGAAGAGAGTTTTTTTGTTTATTGTTTTGTCAGATTTGTCGCACGAGTGCAAAAAACCAAACAACTCTAACACTCACACGTCATTTTGGGGCCTGGAGCCCCTGCACATGCCCTGACCCCTGTTCACGCGCGCGCGAGACGTGCAGACAGGGTTGCCAGGTGAGAGCGGATGGCGCGGTTCACGCCTCGCACAACAGAGAGAGAGATGCGCTCTGCATGGTGGGACATAAAAGAGAGCGAGGACTTGGGCGAGTAGGCCGTGCGGTCAACGCTGCCGCGCGCGACTTTGCGCGCGAGGCGGCGCAGCTTGAGAACGGCGGTGGGCGAGAAGCCGCCGCCGAACGTCTCGTGGAGCAGCAGGTTGAAGTTGTTGCGCTTGACAAAGATCGCGTCGTGGTAGAAACCGCGATGCGCCTTGACGTAGCCGTGGCCGGTCTTGTGGGAGAAGGGTTGGCCGGGCTGCCCGCGCGCCTTGGGCAGCCCATGTTGTTGTTACTTGCATGCACATGCACATGCAGTCAGGCGGCTCCCACGCGCCACGGGTTCTGGTGTCCCTGTGTTTTTGTTGCCCTGTTGCCCTGTTCACGCGCGCGCGAGACGTGCAGACAGGGTTGCCAGGTGAGAGCGAATGGCGCGGTTCACGCCTCGCACAACAGAGAGAGAGATGCGCTCTGCATGGTGGGACATAAAAGAGAGCGAGTACTTGGGCGAGTAGGCTGTGCGGTCAACGCTGCCGCGCGCGACTTTGCGCGCGAGGCGGCGCAGCTTGAGAACGGCGGTGGGCGAGAAGCCGCCGCCGAACGTCTCGTGGAGCAGCAGGGTGAAGTTGTTGCGCTTGACAAAGATCGCGTCGTGGTAGAAACCGCGATGCGCCTTGACGTAGCCGTGGCCGTTCTTGTGGTCGAACGTCGAAGAGGGTTGTTTTGAGATTTTGTTTTGAGATTGTGCCTAGGAGGGAGGGGCGCTGGCAACGGCATCACTCTGCCCTACCAGCAGCCCGGGTTCAAGCCTGAATCAGTGATGCCGCCGGTTCGCACCCCGGCCGCCGCCGCTAGCTCGGCCGCCGCCGCTAGCTCCAGCTCAGACGATCCTCTAGATCTTCCCCCTCTAACCGCTGATGGGCCGGTGTCGATGCAGCTTGCTGAGCCTGAAGGCGAGGAGGAGCTTTAGCTTTATGGACTCGGTGTTTTGTGACCCCCCCGCCTGAGGAGTGGACTGACTTCTAGCTGTGTGTATCGCGCGCCTTGCGGGGCTGTGTCGTGGTGTGTGCGTGTGCGTTAATACCGCGCAAAAGGGCTCTCTCTACTCGAGTATCCGTCCGCGCAGACGCAGTTACTCTGCCGCGGTTCCCCCTTTTGCGCAGCAACACCTTAAACTTTTAGGCCCTCCAAATTCGGGTCGGAGCGTAGCGCGTAGCGGAGTGGGCCCCGAGTTTGAAAAGGGCGACGGACGCTTGCGTCCTAGCCCCCAACAACGCCTCCCCGGCGCAGAGGGGCCCCCCGAGGGATGCGGCAACGCCCCACGCCGCTTGCGGCGGTCCTATTCCCAGCTCTGCTGAGGGCCCGTGCGTACTTGTGACCAATGAAGAGAGCGCGCGACGAGGCCGAGCAGCAGCCGCCTGCCGACGAGCAGCCTCCTGAAGATCCGCCGTGGGAGCGCGACCCTGACTCCTACGTTGCGGCAAGAGACGTCGTCAAGCTTCGCTTTGTCGCGTCGGCGTCCGACGTGCTGACCGACGCAGAGGCGCCGGCCTTTACGCCGCCGTTTTTGCACCAGCACTTCGCCAACGAAGCGCTCGCGCTGCCCGTGAGCCAGCGGCCGCTGACGATCGAGGTGCTCTACGCGGCGCACACGCTGGTCCCGTTCCCGCGCTGCGACCGACCTATGGAGG
>NW_005201281.1:0-8186 GCF_000372725.1 Emiliania huxleyi CCMP1516 | reverse complement strand
CGTCCGACGGCGATGGCGCTGCTCCAACGGCGACGGCGAGACAAGGCACGTACGCGAGGTGCGGTGGGCGGGACCACGCGGCCGGTCGGAGGCTGGATCGCGGCCGCTCTGCACGGCCCGTGACGCTCCCGGGGTGGCGAGAGAGGACGGCTACTCGCGTCTGCCAACGGCGATGGCGCACCGTCCGACGGCGACGGCGCTGCTCCAACGGCGACGGCGAGACAAGGCACGTACGCGAGGTGCGGTGGGCGGGACCACGCGGCCGGTCGGAGGCTGGATCGTGGCCGCTCTGCACGGCCCGTGACGCTCCCGGGGTGGCGAGAGAGGACGGCTACTCGCGTCTGCCAACGGCGATGGCACCCCGTCCGACGGCGATGGCGCTGCTCCAACGGCGACAGCGCTGCTCCAACGGCGACGGCGAGACAAGGCACGTACGCGAGGTGCGGTGGGCGGGACCACGCGGCCGGTCGGAGGCTCGATCGTGGCCGCTCTGCACGGCCCGTGACGCTCCCGGGGTGGCGAGAGAGGACGGCTACTCGCGTCTGCCAACGGCGATGGCGCACCGTCCGACGGCGATGTCGCTGCTCTAACGGCGACAGCGCTGCTCCAACGGCGACGGCGAGACAAGGCACGTACGCGAGGTGCGGTGGGCGGGACCACGCGGCCGGTCGGAGGCTGGATCGTGGCCGCTCTGCACGGCCCGTGACGCTCCCGGGGTGGCGAGAGAGGACGGCTACTCGCGTCTGCCAACGGCGATGGCACCCCGTCCGACGGCGATGGCGCTGCTCCAACGGCGACAGCGCTGCTCCAACGGCGACGGCGAGACAAGGCACGTACGCGAGGTGCGGTGGGCGGGACCACGCGGCCGGTCGGAGGCTCGATCGCGGCCGCTCTGCACGGCCCGTGACGCTCCCGGGGTGGCGAGAGAGGACGGCTACTCGCGTCTGCCAACGGCGATGGCACCCCGTCCGACGGCGATGGCGCTGCTCCAACGGCGACAGCGCTGCTCCAACGGCGACGGCGAGACAAGGCACGTACGCGAGGTGCGGTGGGCGGGACCACGCGGCCGGTCGGAGGCTCGATCGCGGCCGCTCTGCACGGCCCGTGACGCTCCCGGGGTGGCGAGAGAGGACGGCTACTCGCGTCTGCCAACGGCGATGGCGCACCGTCCGACGGCGATGGCACTGCTCCAACGGCGACGGCACCAACGGCGACGGCGAGACAAGGCACGTACGCGAGGTGCGGTGGGCGGGACCACGCGGCCGGTCGGAGGCTGGATCGCGGCCGCTCTGCACGGCCTGTGACGCTCCCGGGGTGGCGAGAGAGGACGGCTACTCGCGTCTGCCAACGGCGATGGCGCACCGTCCGACGGCGATGGCGCTGCTCCAACGGCGACGGCGAGAGGGAAGGCGGGCGGTCAGGCCGATGCCAGTGTCTGGGGCCGCGCTCCGGCAAGTGGGGTTGGGAACGCGGGAGTCTTGTTTAGAGAAGAGAAATATTTCACAACGCCAATCATACAATCTCAAAGGCCTCCGCCATCGGCGCGTCCGCCACTACGACCGCGTCGTCCTTCTCAAACGAGTACCCCGCGAGCGGCCCCTCCTCCACGCCAGCCAGCGCCAGCCGCACCGCGTCAAAGGCGGGGTCGTCGAGGGCGGCGCGCACCGTCTCCTCCGGCGTCGGCCCCTCGCGCACCACCTTGACCGTGCCGTCGGGCAGCCGGACCTGCTTCTCGTCGCCCACCAGGTCCTTGCCCGCCAGGACCAGCTTGAGGAGCGACGGCGAGAAGCCGGAGAGCATCTGCGTGTTGGGCGCGTCAGCCTGCACTGGGAAGCCCGCCGTGTTCCCGCGCAGGTTCCAATAGATGATGCGAGGCGCGGCGTACGGCTCGCCGCACACCGCACGCCCAACCTCGGCGAAGCGCCGCGTCAGCCGCTCGTGGTGGGTCTCCCACGACGCGGACCGCCCGCCGCCGTAGCGGCCGTACATGCAGTGCGCGCCCCGCGCCTCGTTGAACTGCATGTCGGAAAAGACAATCAGGTCGGGCACCTCGTCCGGCTTGAGCCGGGCGCGCTCCGCGCAGCCCAGGACCAGCTCGCACGCCGCCTCAAAGTCGGTCGACCCGCCCCAGCTGGCACCCTGCAGCGCCCGCACCTTGGACGCCACCTTGCCTGCGCCGTCGAGGTGCACCCACTGCGGGCTCGACTCGAAGGTGATGGCGCGGTTGCGGAAGGCGGGGTGGGACAGCTCGGCCACAACCAGGCCGAGGCCGATGGCCGCCTCCATTGGCGTCCCCACCATCGACCCAGAGACGTCGATCAGCGGCACCAGCTTGCCGAGGTCGACCGGCTTTGGCAGCGCCGCCCGCACCGCCGCCACCGCCTCGAGCGGCGCACCCTCCCCCGCCGCCTCGGCGACCGCCGCCTCGCGCGCCTCAGCCGCCGCCGCCATCGCCTCCTTGACGCCCTCGCGCATCGCCTCCCACTGCGCGTGCATCAGGTCCGCCTCGAGGGTCGACAGCTCGGTACGGCCGCCGCGCATGCACTTTTGCGCGATCTCGTGCGGATACAGCTGCTTGCCCTTGACGGCCTTGGCGCCCTTCTCGAGGAGGGCCTTGCGCAGGTTGTGCCGCGCCGCAACGCGCTGCTCGTCCTCGGGGTGGCGGTTGCCCGTCTCCTCCTGCGCCGGCGCCAGCTTGCCCTTGAGCGCCTCGTTGAGGAAGGCCTTGCGCGACCGCTGCAGGCAGAGGGACGAGACGCGCGCGAACTCAATCTCCGCCCAGCGGTTGGCCGCCATCAGCACCTCGGTGGTGAGGAGGGCG
Organism: Emiliania huxleyi CCMP1516; assembly: GCF_000372725.1. Taxonomy (NCBI): domain Eukaryota; phylum Haptophyta; order Isochrysidales; family Noelaerhabdaceae; genus Emiliania; species Emiliania huxleyi. The sequence continues at coordinate 5,365 of NW_005201281.1, read as the reverse complement.
CGGTTGAGGGAGGCGACGAGCTTGCGGTACTTGCGCGCCGACGCCGCCTCGTTCTTGTTCCCGAAGAGGTGTGTGGAGAGCCGCTTGGCGAGGCCGTCAAAGGCGGAGCCCTCGCGGGGCGCGTACTTGCCCGCCAGGGTGAGGTTCGGGGTGCGCGCCTCCTTCTCGGCCGCCTCGAGCTCGGCCGCGTCCTTGAGCAGCTGGTCGGCGAGGAGCGACAGCGCCTTGTCCTTGACCGCCGCGTCGATCCCAGCGACGCCCTGCATGAGCAGGTAGTCCTTCCAGTAGCCAAAGTGCGGCACGAGGTGGAGCGTCGCCGTCGCAGCCTCGACGGGGAGGGCGGCGAGCATCTTGAAGAAGAGGTCCTTCTCGCCCTTGCCCATACCGCGTGTTGCACGGGTCTGGAAGGCGAGCACCGTCAGGTCGGCGAGCGAGGCGGGCTCGGCGGGCACGGCGGCGGTCAGCGAGGCGAGAGAGTCGTCGGGCAGCGAGCGGACGAGCTTGAAGAAGAGGGCGACGAGCGGGGAGCCGGCGTCGGAGTGCTCGAGCGCGCCGTTCTCGCCGGCCGTCTTGGAGTCCATCATCGCAACGAAGGCGGAGGCGGAGGAGCAGGGAGTAGTGGACGGCATCGTGTGAGTTGTGGCGGAGTGGAGTGGCACACGTCCTCCTCTCCGCGTCGTGGTCGTGTCCGGAACGGAAGTCTCATACTCGGAGTAACGACTGGACCCGGACAGCGGACGCCGCCACAAGTGTACGGGGCAAGGTGCGCGAGGGCTGGATATAAGTCGTGTGCGAGGGAGGGAGCCAGGATGGTCACAGCAAACAATAAACAGAGCTCAGCCGCTTGCAACAGCCGCTTGCAAAAGCCGCTTGTTACTTGGTCTCCGGACTACCATCCTGTTTTGCTTTTGGGGGTTGGTCTAATGGGGTCATGATTCGGGAATGTGGCTAGCCAGGATGGTCACAGCAAACAACAAACAGAGCTCAGCCGCTTGCAAAAGCCGCTTGTTACTTGGTCTCCGGACTACCATCCTGTTTTGCTTTTGGGGGTTGGTCTAATGGGGTCATGATTCGGGAATGTGGCTCCCGCGATCGAGGTTCGACTCCTCGGCTCCCCTTTTTAGTTGTCAAGGGTATTTTTTTGCTTGGGCCGGGGGCGGTAGGTATGGTAAGGACTAAGGTGTCGGTTTTTCCCTCTTATTCACGCGCCGGAATTTCACACCAGAAAAAGAAATTTCCGCGGAAATCACGATGGTAGGGTGCCCACAGGACCCAAAAGAAAATAGCTTTCCAGCTCAAAAAGGGACGCACGCGGCAAATCTGATGTTGGAATGTTTCAATAGGAGCGAGGCCTCTTCCGGTGGGGGACCTCTTCCGGTGGGGGACCGAGTACATAGGAAACGAGGGTTTCCCATTGTGACCCGCTCCAGTGCGAGCGTGACACTGCACTTGGCGCCGAGCGCCCGCGGCTCAGACCTTGTGCAGGCCACCCCTCGGTGAGCACGCCGGTCGGCGCTCGGTGTGGAGCAAGCAAGACCCCCCCCCCCCCCATCGGCGCGCGCTCGCCATTCCAACGGCCGCCAGGAGCACCAAGAGGACTCCTCATGGCTGTGCTCAAGTGGGCTTCGACCGGCCTCGGCTGGGGGGGCGGGTTGTCCCGGCTGCGGACGCCTTCTGCAGCCCCCTGGGAGTGGGTCAGCACCCCAAAACTGCCCCTCGGCGGCATACAGCACTGCCAGCCAGCCTCTTCCTCCTCCTCAAGGGCTGTACTATAGGCCATATTGCGCCGCCTCCTACTGGCAGCCGGGCGGGCGCGCGCCGCGGGCGCCTCGGCGCGCGCACGGCTCGCAAAGTTCGAACGAGTACTGCCGCCCGGCCGCCTCAAGGCTGCCGGACGGCAGTACTCGCCTCGCAATGCGCGCACCGGCTGCTCTGGCTGCTGCGCCCGGCGGCCGCTGCGCTGGCCGCTGCTGCGCCGGCTGGCGGGCGGTACGGCCGCCGGCGGCCGCTGCACCCGCGCCTTCCCTCGCGGGCGCCGTCGCGCCGCGCGCGCCCAACTCTGCTGGCACACGGCACGCGTCGTCACACAGCCGCGGAGAACAGGCGGTGCTGTGCGTGAAGCGCGCGCGATCTCGTACTTTTAAGGCTGGATCCGGCCATTCCAAGGGTATACCTTTGAGAATCCCCAGCGTCCCTCCCTCCTAGTCACACTCTCAATATCTCGACTCTCCAACACGAAGTGCTGCGATCGGGGGCGGCCCACATTTTTTCTTTTCTTTTTTTGGGTCCTGTGGGCACCCTAACGATGGAAACCCTCCCCACAAACAGTGTGCTTTTTTCTTTTTCTTCCTGTGTACATCAAACCGCTCTTACTTATACACACACGTACGTAGGGAGTACATACACAAAAATCAACACTCGACAGAGTCCAGTCCCCAGGCCCAGCAGCTTAGACGACCTGTGAGAATGTTGCTCGTCCACACACACCCAGCCGCCACAAGCCCGCGGCCCGGCCGCGGCCCTTCCGCTGTGAGCCGAGCGAGGAGTCCTCAGGAGTCGACTACGCTCGCCGCTCGCCCGAGCTAAGGGCTGTGCAGGAGCATCGGCCCCCCAGCCCTGCTGGCCTCCTCCTCCCCTTGCTGCATGCACTGTACGCTCCTCCTCTTGCGACGCCGGCACCCGCCTCCGCTCCGACCGCAGCGGTGGCGGCCATCGACGGCGCGGGCAACTCACTCCGATTGCGACCCCTTGTCCGTCTCCTGCGAGTCGAGCCCCTCCTGGGGCGCGCGCATGGACTCGCTGCACTGCGTCTCGTTCAACAAACCCGCTGCCTCATCCTCGCCCACACCACCCGCCTGCGCCGGCGCTGCCCCCGCCGCCCCGGCCTGCGAATAGGCTCCTGCAAACGGGTCGGAGCAGCCGCCCTCCTCGTCGCCCACCAGGTCCGCGGAGCCTACAGCGGTAGCAGCACGCCGTCAGGAACGGGCTGCCGGAGGCGCAGCTCCGCCGCTTGCCGCGCAGCACCGCTCGCGTCGTGCCCACCCGCAGGCATCATGCTGTCCTGAGGCTGCGACTCGGGGTGCAGCGAGTCCGAGCCGCGCGCGGCCGAGGAGGGCGGCCGAGAGGGCGGCGCGAGGTTGGACGAGCGGGCGTGCCCGGCCTCGTAAGAGCTGCTTGAGGCGGCGGCACACGCGGAGACGCCGCCGGCCGCACCGACACGGTCGGGGGGCGTGGACTGCGCGGGGGAGGGGGGGGAGGTCTCACACGGGGAGAGCTTGAGGGGACTTGCTCCAAATCGGGGCGGCGGGCGCGTTGGCGAGGACTTGCTGCATATCGCCCACACCTCAGGCCGCAGCTCGCCCGCATCTCGGCTGCATCTCTGCCGCATCTCGGCTACCTCTCGCCTCGACGAGGACTTGCTCGGCCGGCTCTGCGGCAGGGAAAGAATTACCGCGGTGCTCTGCGGCTGGCGACTCCGCGATGCTGCCCAGCGGCGGCGGCGGGCGAGGGGTGTGTGTCGGGCCGCCCGCTGCCGCTGCCATCATCTGAGTCGCCTCCGCGATGTCCTCCTCCTCCTGCGCGCAGCAAGGGAGGGGTGAAGAGACGACGACACCGCCGGCCGCCTCCTCTGTGCCGCTCGTCCGCCTGGTTCTCCGTCGCCTCCGAGTCGCTGCGCGCGTCTCGCGGGGTCGCCGCCTGGAGGACGGGCGCGGGTGGGGCTGTATGTCGGGCACGGCCGGGGTGAAGGGGCGCGGGTTGAGGGTCGCGGTGCGGGGGAGGAGGAAGCCACGCGGGAGGCGGTGTGTGTGTGGTGGGGGGGGGTGCGGGCGTGTGCGCACCGCCCGCTGCTCTCGCTCTGGCTCTCGCTCCGGGGGCGTCGACTGCTGCTCGAGGCCGCCAGCTGGGGGCGCCGCCGCTCGCGCCGCATCGGCCGAAGCCGCGAGACTCGACTCCGCTCTCGGGGGGGGCTGCGTGGTGCCGACGGGTGGCTGCGTGCTGCCGACGGGAGGCGCCCCCGCAGGCGGCAGCTGCGTCAGCTCGACCATCAGCGACTCGCCGCCGCCGCCGCCGCCGTCGCCGCCGCCGCCGCCGCCGCCGTCGCCGCCGCCGTCGCCGCCGCCGTCCGCAGTGCCGTCGCCAGCGCCGTCGCCAGTGCTAGCCGCCGTCTCATCGTCGTCTCCGCCGCCATCCGCGCGGTCGGTCTCCTCCTCCTGCTCCTCGCGCCGACGCTTGGCGGCGTGCCGCTGCTGCGAGTCCGCGGCGTGCGGCCCGTGGGCGTGCGGCAGCGACTGCGAGGCGGTGCCGGAGGCGGAGGCGCGGCCGGCGGCGGGAGACGGCTCTTGCGGGCCGGCGAGCGACTTCTCGACGTCGGCGATCCGCATCGAGAGCGCCGTCGACGCGGCGTACACCTCGGAGAGCGCCCGCCGCGCCCCGCACTCTCGAGACTCGCGCAGCGCGAGGTCCTGCTCGAGACAGCGCGCGACGTTAACTCGCAGCTACTCAACAGAGACTTCATAGCGGGAGTGCGGCGAGATCCTGCTCGGCGCGCTGGGCGCGGAGGAGCGCCGCAGCCTCTTTGGCCGCCTCGCGCGACTCGGCCTCGCGCGCCGCCGTCAGCTCGGACCGGAGCCGCGCGCTCTCCTCGGACGCTGCCGCCTGGGCGGCGCTGAGCGCCGCCGCCCGCTCCGTGGCGAGCACCTTGAGGGTTGAGCTGGGAGGTGAGGGGAGATGTGGGGAGATGTGGGGAGATGTGGGGAGATGTGGGGAGGTGTTGGGGAGGTGTGACCCGAGCGCCTTGAGGTTCTCGAGCTGGGCAGCGCTCTCGGCCGCCTGGGCGTCGTGCGCCGCCTGCGCGCGCGCCGCGGCCTCGTCGTGCGCGGCAGTGACCCGCTGGAGCTCGGCGGCGGCGGCGCGCTCCGCCTCGCCGGCCGAGCGCTGGGCGGCCTGGCAGGGGCGGGCGCTGGGCGAGGGTGAGGGTGAGGGAGAGGGTGAGGGAGAGGGTGAGGCGGGGGAGGGAGGAGAAAAGGGTGGTAAGGGGGAGGTGGGGGGGGGGGGGGGCGAACCGAGGCCAGCTCTGACGCGGCGGTGCGCGCGGTGGCGGCCGCCTCGGCGGTCGCCGCGGCGAGATCCGCCTGCGCCTTCGACAGGCTCGACTTGAGGCGGGTCAGCTCCTGCGGGGAGGGGGAGGGGGAGGGGGGAAGGGGGGTGCGGGTGCGGGCGCGGGCGCGCGAGCGGCGCGCGCACGGGAGGCGCGGGGCGGGATGGGGGCGGCGGGGGCCCGGGGCGGGGCGGGGCGGGGCGGGGCAACGGCTCTCCTCGCGCTGCGCCGAGAGCTCTTCCCGCTGCTTTGTTGTCTGCCGCTGCA
>NW_005201282.1:2407-8748 GCF_000372725.1 Emiliania huxleyi CCMP1516 | reverse complement strand
GGTGGCGAGCGCCTAATCTCGGGTGATCTCGGGTGATCTCGGGTGATCTCGGCTAGCCAGCAGCCCCTCGTGGCGAGCGCCTCGATGAGCGCGGGCCGCTCGCCGGCGGGGAGCTTGGAGGCCTGGTGCCCAAAGTTGGCCTCCACGTACCGGTCCAAGATCACATTGTCCCCGCGGCGCAGCCAGTGCGTGAGCAGCGGCGTCACGTCGAACCGGTTCTGCGAGTAGAGGGAGGCGAAGAGCAGCGGGTTGACAGCCTTGATGCCGCCCTTGGCGCCCGAGAGGAGGGTGCGGATGAGGCGGCCGTGCATCGCCGCGTCGTGCGGGAAGTCGATGCTCGAGACGGGGTAGCCCAGCCCCTCCAGCCGCGCACGCAGCATCGCCGTCTGCGTCTGCTTTCCCGCGCCGTCGCCACCCTCGACGACGAAGATGCGGCCGGGCTGGGCGGGCGGCGTGAGGAAGCGCTCCACCGCGAGCGCCGCCTCTGCCGCGCCCGCGTACACCGAGCATGTCAGCAGCGGATGCGCCAGAGCCTCGATTGCGGGCAGCTCGGACGCGCCCGCGCGGCGCAGGCAGAGCACGGGGATGCGGCGGGTGTGCAGCGCATACACCACCTCCGCGCCGACCGTGGCGTCGCACCCGCTCAGGTCGGCGACGAGCGCTTCGCACCCGTCCAGCGACGAGACCCAGTCGGCACCACCGCCCGCGACGACAGGGGAGAAGCGCTCAATCGATTGGCGCAGCGGCTCGGGCTCGGCGGCCGGCTTGGCAAAGTAAATGGGCGTGTAGAGCGTGGCGGCAGCGGGGTGCATCGGGTGAGCGCAAGCAGGGCACCACACCAAGCGGGGACCTCGCCAAAGGCTCGTGCTTACGCGGTCCAACGATGCCCTCTCCCGCTTTCCGTGAGACAAAAGAATTCTTAATACACAAGCCTCTCTCACAGCACACTGGCACGACAAGGGCGCCGACTGGCGCGGACTGGCACACACACAGGCTCACCACCGGAGCCGCCTAAGCGACTCCGTTAAGAACGGCAATGCACTCCGCACCATGCACAATGCCGCTCTCCCCGCACGCTAGCTCGTTCACCGTCTGCCACGCCACGGCGGTGTGGAGGACGACAGACAAGCGCTGCATCTGCAGCCCGTGCCAGTTCTTGGTGGTCCATGTGACCTCGTCCATGCGCCGTGGATCAAGATAGTCATGGAAAACCCTGCAGACGCCGGCATGGAGCGGCTCGAGTTTGTGCAACAGGTGGCCGAGAACTTGAACCTGACTGCTGTGCACGTCAACTACTGCGCCAAGTCGAATGCCTACCCGTGGAAGAAGACCGTCCTCTACACCAACAGCAAGTCGATCATCGAGCTGTACAACAAGGGCCAAATGCTGTGCAAGCACCCGCCCACGTTCAAGCATGTCGAGTGCTCCAAGAACCCGGTTGAGGCGGCTTCGTACAAACCGCTCTGGGCTGCAGAGTGGGCCGATCTTCTAGTGCAAGATGCGAAGAAGGCTCGCGCGGACAGCGCGTTTCAGCATGCGCCACCTGAGAAGCGACAGAAGGTGGGCTTTGATGAAGGTGTGGCGGTGGTGAAGTTGGAGGAGTAGCGCTACTCTCTCACTCTGGTCTGTGTTACGGCTGTCCTATAGCACTCTTGGGGAGCGTCTTCTTTCTTGCAGGGCACAGAGGCACCACACAAAAAAGACTGACCAATATTACACACATGGTACACGACATACGTTCTGAGCGTGACGCACGTCGTGTCTCGTGAGCATTCTCCTCGCTCACCACACACCCTCGACGAAGACACCCTTCAAAAGTAGAGCCCGGACAGGATCGCGTTGATGCCGACCACCCACATCTCCTTGGCCTCGGCCGTCGGCGCCATCAGAGTCAGCGTGCGCGACTCGAGCGTCACCTGAGGGAAAGGTGAGGGAAGGGAAGGGAAACCCTCACCGCTGCTGTAGTGTGGGGCGGGGGTGGGCTGTCCCCGCATACAAGAGGCATTGAAGGTGCAAAAGGCTGAGCTCCTCTCGCAGGGGGAGCCCCGCCGAGCGATTCACACACTGCCTCTGCCCCGAGTCATCTCGGCTGATCTCGCTCGATCTCGGGTCGATCTCAGGAGAGGGCGCGCCCAGAGAGTCACACTGCTCCGAGAGGCAGAGGCCGGCCTCCGAGCCGACGCCCCTGCCCTCCGCCCCTCCCCCTCCGCCGCCCGCTCCGCCGCCCGCTCCGCCGCCCTCGCCCGCCGCCGCGTCCCAGCGCGAGGGGCCGAACCGCGCCAGCAGCTGCGCCGCGCCCTCCTTCGGCGCGACTGCGGCGCGGCCTACGAGGGAAGGAGCGCGCCTCCGCCCTCTGCCTGAGAGGCGGGTCGACTGTGCGCTGCCTCGTCACCTCTCGTCACATCTCGTCTCCTCTCGTCACCTCTCGTCACCTCTCGCCACCTCTCGTCGCCTCTCGTCGCCTCTCGTCGCATCTCTCGCGCACCGGAGGGGCACGCCCCCCGAAGCACCGGCAGCCGCCTGCTGAGCGCCTCCTCGCTCTCGAACACGACGTCGAGCCGCGGCGTGTCGAGCCGGCTGGTGGCCGAGGTGGTGGCCAAGGTGGTGGCGGCGCCGCCCGGCGGCGGGGCGGCCGCTGAGGTGCCGGTTGACGCACGCGGCGGGGAGGCGAGGCTGCAGCAGCAGCAGCCGCGACAGAGCGCCCGCCTTGATCCCGTGCTCCCCGTCCGCGGCGCGGAGCTGCTTGACGGCGAGCTGCGCGCAGCCGCCCGCTGCGACGAGGGTCACGTCGCTGACCCCGGCGGTCAGCTTCTCGAGCGCGCGGGCCACGGGCTTCCCCTGCGACGGCGCGCCGCCGCCCTCTGGCAGGTGCAGCAGCACCGCGAGGCCGCGCGAGAGCACATTCGGCTTTGGCGTCGAGTAGCCGGCAGCAAAGATGTGACAGCGAGGAGTCGCCCAGGAGAGCTGTGCGTCTGGCTGCTGCCGCTGGGTCTTCTTTCAGCCGAGAGGCAGGCTTGCAGCTCACTCACGATTCCCCTCTCACTGGCCCGGCGCCCACGCCTCGATCTTCTTGGGCAGCGGCTGGTTCGACAGGTCCTCTCCATGGCAAAGGCAGCCGTCCTCGCCCTTGCCCCAGGTGAAGACAGCGCCATCTGCGGTGGTGGCGAGGCTGTGGCTGGCTCCAGCCGACACGGCGACGATGCGCTGGCCAGCCAATGCCTCGATCTTCTTCGGCAGCGGCCGGTCCCATAGGTCGTTGCCGTGGCCCAATCGGCCTTGGGCTCTACCGCCCCAGCTCCAGAGGGCGCCGTCGGCAGTGAGGGCGAGGCTGTGGCTGGCTCCAGCCGAGACAGCCACAACGCCAGCCAAAGCCTCGATCTTCTTGGGCAGCAGCTGGTCCTGCGTGTCACCGTGGCCCAGCTTGCCACCGGTTCCACCGCCCCAGCTCCAGACGGCGCCGTCGGCGGTGATGGCGATGCTGTGGAACGCTCCAGCCGACACGGCGACGACGCGCTGGCCAGCCAAGGCCTCGACCTTCTTGGGCAGCAGCTGGTTCTGCTCGTCGCCGTGGCCCAGCATGCCAAAGACTCCACCGCCCCAGCTCCACACGGCACCGTCGGCGGTCAGGGCGAGGCCGTGCTGGTAACCAGCCAACACAGCGACGACGCGCTGGTCAGCAAAGGCTTCGACCTTCTTCGGCAGCAGCTGGACCTGCTGGTCGCCGTGGCCCAGCTGGCCATCGCCTCCCCAGCCCCAGCTCCAGACGGCGCCGCTGCTGGTGAGGGCGAGGCTGTACCCGCCTCCAGCCGACACAGCGACGACGCGCTGTCCAGCAAAGGCCTCGATCTTCATTGGCAGCAGCTGGTTCTGCGTGTTGCCGTGGCCCAGCTGGCCGTGGCCTCCATAGCCCCAGTTCCAAACGGCTCCGTCGGCGGTGAGGGTCAAACTGTGGAGAGGCCCAGTCGACACGCTCACGGCGCGCTCAACCATCGACGGGAGGCGAGTCGGCGTATTGAGCTGCGTCACACCCTCGCCGTGGCCGAGCAGTCCCCGCAGCCAGCCCTCAGCCGTCCCGCACGACGAGAGCCGCCCCTCGCCGTCGATGAAGAGGCTGTGCTGACGGCCTCCCGCCGCCTTCACCGGCGGGTTGGACTCGCACAGCAGCGCCGAATAGCACAGCCATCGTACGGCGCAGCCCTCGCCCTCTGGCTGCGCCGGCAGCTCGAAGCCGCGCTCTTGCACCCACAAGCGGATGCCCTCCAGCGCAAGCGAGGCGTGGAAGAGCAGCGAGACGGCAGCGACGCGAGCGATGTCGGCGGGGTCGCAGCGGGAGAGGGCGCGCACGAGGAGCTCCGTGGGGAGGTCGAGGAGGCGGGTATGAGGCGGCGTGCCTGGCGAGGGGGCGGCGGCAGCGGCAGCTAGGCGACAAGAAAAAGAAAGCAGAGGGTCCACATCATCGCAAACCCTAGGGGCCTAGAGAACACAACCCCCTCTCCCTTCTCTGCCAGTAAGCTAAAACTGGCCGCATCAGTTTTTTTCTTTTTTCTACGAATAAAAAACACAGTGGTGTGTACATGTCGGCTGTCGCGGAATCGCTAGTGTTAGCGAACAGAGGCACGTGTGCTAATTCTAGGCCGCACGTCGTGGCACTATGACGAAGGTAGACGTGCGGCTGCAGCGCGCCCGCCGCAGGCTCGGCGGTGCGCGCGTGTTAGCGATAAAGTTGCGGGTGGAGCCGTGCCCGACTTGTCGAATGCGAGGCCTCTGCGACGAGTGCCAGTCGCGCTGCGGAGCCACGCCCTTCGAGCCGCGTCCCGTCGGCACTACCCTCGAGTGCGTGTCGCTTTGGTTGGCGACAGCCACTCGTCGAGGGCAGTCCAGCACGCGGCTCGAAGGGAGTTTTGTTGTAAAATTCTTTTAGCCAAGTCATCGGCAGTGTCGTGCGAGGGAGCGTTGTAAAATTCTTTTAGCCAAGTCATCGGCAGGAAACACGAGCGCGCAAACGCCCGACTGCAAGGCACCGACGGGACGGATGGGCCTTTTCCGGTCCTCCTTCAGAGACAGCGGCAGTGACAGCAAGAGCAGCACCACGCGCGCCGGGCCGGCGACGATAGGCCAAGTTACTCCCGCCACGTCGGGGCCGGCGACTCCCTCCACCAGCTCGGCAGACTCGGTCGTCGACAACGAGGCGGCGAGCCTGCACCAAAAGTCGATGGCGGCCGTCGATTCCGAGATCCTCAGTTCTAGTAGTGCGAGGCTGCGCGCGGAGTGCGCGGCGCTCGGGTGGGAGGCGGGAGCGCTCGAGGTGCCCGCCGCCGGCCGCACACCCTTTGCCGACTTCCGGCAGCACGCGAAGCTCGCGTCGGGCGAGTTTTGCGACGTGAGCGCCGCGGTCTTTCGGGGGTCGGACGGCCTCACCTTCAGGGTGGGAGTCAAGGTGCTCAAGGCGGGGCGACAGGTGACCGAGATCGCCGTCTCGGACCTGCGGCGGGAGGCGGCCGCCCCAGCTCTCCCCACCTCTCCCCACCTCTCCCCACCTCTCCCCATCTCTCCTCAATCTCTCCCACCTCTCCCCAGCTCTCCCCATCTCTCCTCAATCTCTCCTCAATCTCTCCCCGATCTTTTCCCCACCTCTCCCCATCTCTCCTCAATTTCTCCCCACCTCTCCCCATCTCTCCCCACCTCTCGGGACCTCCGCTCCGCCCCGCTACCTCACCCGTGTACTGGACATGGACGCGTCCATGACATGTCCGAGCCGTGCTCCCCCAGGCCGCCGTCCTCGCCCGGCTGCGCCACCCGCACGTCGTCTGCCTGGTCGCCTTTGGAGAGCACCCGAACGGGATGCCCTTCTACGCGATGGCGCGAGATATGGGGAGATATGGCGCGAGATATGGGGAGATATGGGGAGCACCCGAGCGGGATGCCCTTCTACGCGATGGCGCGAGATATGGGGAGATATGGCGCGAGATATGGGGAGATATGGGGAGATATGGAGAGCACCCGAGCGGGATGCCCTTGTACGCGATGGCGCCGCCGCCTGACGCGACGCGACGGGAGACGGGGGACGGGGGACGCGAGACTCCGTTTCTGAACAGGAGCTCTTCGAGGCGACGCTCAGCGCGGTGCTGCCGCGCAAGCCCAAGGAGGCCAAGGCGCGCCAACCCACCCACCCCCCGCCGACCCCGCCTCCCCTCTGCGCCTTTCCCCCCCAGCCACTGCACCTCGCCCCCCCAGCCACTGCGCCTCGCCCCCCCAGCCGGGCACCTCGCCCCCCCAGCCACTGCGCCTCGCCCTTTCCAGGCACTTGCGCCTCGCCCCCCCAGCCACTGCACCTCGCCCCC
>NW_005201282.1:0-1869 GCF_000372725.1 Emiliania huxleyi CCMP1516 | reverse complement strand
GGGGGGGGGGGGGGGGTAGGGGGGGAGGCCTGAGCCCCGAGCGAGCTCGAGCACGTCCCGCGCCGCCGGGTCCCCGCCTTCGGCCGCCCCTCGGCCCCCAGATCTCGCCCGGCAGTCAGGGTTCGACTCCCTCGCCGGTAGGGTACCGCATCCTGCACCGCGACATCAAGCCGGGCAACATCGGGCTCGCTGCCGGCGGGTGAGCGTGTGTGGAGCACCCCCCCTGTATGACCCTATGGAGCACCTGTGGTACGGAACACCTCCATGTCTCTGTACGAAGCGCCTCCCTGCATATGAAGCGCCTCCCTGTGGAACACACCCATGCACGGAGCACGGAGCACCCCCGTATCCATGCATCGAGCACCCCCCTGCACATGTACATGTAGCGCCTATGGAACACCTCCCTGTCTCTGTACGAGGCGCCTGTGGAACACTCCCTCCCGGCCGACTGTGGCTGCCTCCCTCTCCACCTCCCTCCACCTCCCGGCTGACTGTGGCTGCCTCCCTCTCCGCCTCCCTCCCCCGCCCAGCTAACTGTGGCTGGCTCTGTGCGAAGGCGCGTCGTCCTCGCCGACTTCGGGCGCCGCCTTTCAGCTAAAGGGGAAGAGGCCCCCCGAGATGCCCCCGAGATGACCCGAGATTGCCCCCCCCCTCCCCCCCCCCCCCCCCCGCATGGCGTAGGCTGCTCAAGCTGTGGAAGAGGGGCGGCGAGGCAGAGGACACGCCGCGCGCACTCACCGGCATGACGGGCGCGCTGAGGTACATGGCGCCGGAGGTTGGCTCTCTCTAGACACTTGCGAGACACCTCCCAGACACCTCCCAGACACCTCCGAGACACCTCCGAGATACACCTCCTCGGCTAGCTCGAGGCGCCCGAGGTTTGTCGCTTCTCTCTCTGCGTCGAGGCTGAGGCAGAATGGTGACTGGCTGCCCCGAGATATGGGGAGATATGGGGAGATACGGGGAGATATGGGGAGATGCGGAGGCAGATGGTGACCGGCTGCTCCTTGCGTCGCCACAGGTCGCCCTCTCGCAGCCTTACAACCACAAGGCCATCTTCTCCTCCTCCTCCTCCTCATCCCTCTCTCGCGGACGGATAGATTCACTCCCTCCTCGGTGATTTGCATCTACAGGCGGCTCTCCTCCTCCTCCTCCTCCTCCTCCTCCTCCTCCTCCTCCTCCTCCTCGCTGACGAGCTGAGTCAGTACTCACTCGGCGAGTCGCACCTGTCAGGCGGAGGTGTTCTCCTTCACCTCGCTGCTCTACCAGCTGCTCGCGCACCAGAAGCCCTTCGCGTGGATGAACGCCGAGCAGTTCCTCGCCGAGGTGCCGGTAGGGAGAGGGAGGAGAGGGGAGAGGCAGGCAGGGAGGAGAGGGGAGCGGCAGGGAGGTGCCGGTAGGGATGGGGAGGAGAGGGGAGAGGCAGGCAGGGAGGAGAGGAGGGGAGGGGAGGGGAGAGGCAGGGAGGAGAGGGGAGAGGCAGGGAGGTGCCGGCGGAGAGGGGAGAGGCAGGGAGGTGCCGGCGGAGAGGGGGAGGAGAGGGGAGAGGCAGGGAGGGAGGAGGAGAGGGGAGAGGCAGGGAGGGAGGAGGAGAGGGGAGAGGCAGGGGGGTGCCGGTAGGCAGGGGGAGGAGACGGGAGAGGCAGAGAGGGGAGGAGAGGGGAGAGGCAGGCAGGGCAACTTCGCACAGCCAGCACGGCGCTAGCGAGCCCGACCCTTTGGCGTACTCGCATACTCACATACTCACATACTCACCATGGCATAGCTGCCGCGCACAGCTCTCATGGCATAGCTGCCGCGCACTAAGCTGTCACGAGACGGCGCCTCTCTCTCGGCGCAGGTTTGCCGTGGAGGCACGCGCTGCCCTTT
>NW_005201283.1:10262-13286 GCF_000372725.1 Emiliania huxleyi CCMP1516 | reverse complement strand
GTAGTGGTGGACTGGCGCCTCTATTAGCTGCGCGACGGCATCCAATCTCTGTTCACAAGAGGCACGTGTGAAGGGGGGGGGCGGGCTCTTCACGGAGCGCGCGCGCCGCAGGCCCGGCGCCGAATGCAGCGGCAGGATGACGATGACCGCGGTCACGACCTATGTGCAGAGGCGGTGGAGCCTCGCGGGGCGCGTCTCGGCCGGAGGCGCAAGGAGGACGACCAGCGCGTGTCGCGACCTTCTCGGCCTGCGGAGGGGGTTGGGAGGGCGGGGTCGGGAGGGTGCCCAGGAGCAGGTGGCGGCACAGGCGACGTGGCCGGTGGAGGCGCTCGGCGGGCGGAACGGCAGGCGGAGATGGGTGGCGGTGAGGGCGGTGCAGGGGCGGTGCAGGGGCGGACGGGGCGGACGGGGGCGGGGGCGGGGCGGGGCCGGGTCTCTGTGCGCCGGGCGACACAGCGCTCTGGCGGAGGCACCCATCGCGCTACTGGCAGTGGCTGCGAGACTCTCGTCTCGAAGGTGGGCGCGTGTCGCTCTCTGGAGGTGTCTCTCTCCTCGCACCGACGCCAGGGAAGTGTCTCGGAGGTGTCTCGGAAGCGTCTCGGAGGTGTCTAGGAGGTGTCTAGGAGGCGTCTCGGAGGTGTCTCGGAAGTGTCTAGGAGGTGTCTCGGAGGCGTCTCGGAGGTGTCTCTCTCCTCGCACCGACGCCAAGAAGCCCCACACGAGCATCTGCATCAGCCACGGCCTCCAGCTCGGCGGCTTGCCTGCCCGGGGCGGCGGCGAGCGGTTGTGCGTGAGCTGCACTGGCTGAGAGCGCTGCCGCCGTGCGGTCTGGCATGCGTGAGGGAGGAGGCACTGTGCATGTCCGCCATCTAAAGGGGCGCACCGTACTCTCCAGATCGCAGGAGGTGCAGGCCAAACCGGTCGACGCACCTGTGACGAGGTGGGGTCTGGACGGGGTGGTCCGGGACGCCGCGGGGCGCAACGGCGTGCAGCCGGCAGGTGCGGTGGCCGCATGGGAGCCAGCACGCCCCAGCAGCAGCCAGGAGCGCGTGTGTGCCAGCGAGGCGCGTGCGCTAATGAAACGGGCGTCGCGAGCGGCGCTTCGGGGCCGCCCGAGGCCGCACGGCCCCTCCTCTCTTCTCCGTCGCACCCACGGGCCGCACACGCCGGTGGGTGTGTGCTGCTGGTCGGTGTGCTCGCCGGTGTGAGGGCACGGACCGGTTGTAGCCCGCCATGGCGAGGTTGAGCAGCAGCACGCCACACACGACCGAGATGACAAAGTTGGTGAGGTACCACGCGCACCTGCGTGCGTGCGGGGCCATGTCAGCCACACCCGTGGCCAAGGAACGACGGGCAGGGCTGGGGGGCCGGCACTCTGAGGCGGCGCCCGACGCCGCAAAGGCGACGCCAAAGACGAGGTTTACGCAGTGCTGCAAGAAGCCCGCAAAGGCCTGCGCGGTGCAGCAGCGGCAGTGGCGAGGCAGCGCGCGGGGTCAGCGCGAGGGCGAGCGCGCCTGCTTGCTCGCGTCGAAGAACCACACCAGCCACGGCCGTCGCGGCCGCTCTGTGTGTCGCTTCACGACGAGGGTGGCAATCGCTGCGGCGGCGAGGCCTATCTGTACGCAGATGGCGAAGGGCCCTCCGAGCAGCGAGCACTCGGCGGCGTCGGAGGAGGCGGCGGGCGACGAGGAGGCGGCCGCCGCCATACCCAAAAACGCAGCTCGGATTTCTTCTTTGTGCTTGCCTTCGATGTTATGAAAACAAACGCAGGGCGGACATGGCATATCGCTCTCGAGCTCACAGACATCCCTCACACTCCTTCTTTATCAAAAGAATTTTACAACCCCCTCGCACGACACTATACTCATGCAGATGGGGACCCTGTCCTCCTCCCCTATCCCTCGTTTGGGTTCTGTGCGCCTGCTTTTTTCTTTCTTTTGCCTCGTGCACCGGGACTGGCACGCACTGCCACTGGCAAATGCCTCTCTCTCTGGACAGGGTGGCCCGCCACAACCCACAAGGACCCCAGGAATTGCGATTCTGTGTGAGCTCTGTGTCTTGTTTTGCCAACAATAACTAAAAGGCTTAAAGAAACCCCGAGGCCGAGCGAGTTGCGCAAAAAGAGAGTTGCGATTTGCCCGATTGTTGGGCTCGGTTGTCCGGACGGCAGGATGCGGACCGTAGGCCGCTACCATGCGCAAGCGGAGCGGTAGCGCCTGAGCTCCCGGGCGGCTGCGCCGGCCGCGCCGGCCGTGGGCGCAGCGTGGGGCCGGGAGCGGCCTGCTCCGTGCTCATGTATCCAGCGTCTCTAGACGATTACAAAGGATCGGACGTCACGCACATTTTGACAGGGACGTCGGAAATCGGACACATCCACTGGGGACGACGACGAGTTTCAATTCATTCACTAGAGAATGACTGAGAAAGGGCACCCATGGGGGGTGATCGCACGATTACGACCGCGCAAGGTCTCTGCGAGAACTGGCGAGAAACTGCGAAGAGAGATAGGAAGAGGCGATTGTGAGGGGCATATGCACGCGGGCGCAACCAGACACACAGGCTGCTACGCGGCTAGTGGAGAGGCAAATCATGACTCTACATGCGACGTTGGCAATCGGTGCGCCTATGATAGCCCCTATGGTGTGGACTCGCACCGAAGGTAGTGTACGCCATGCTTTTCTCCATGTTGATTTCATAGAGCCGGGGTTTTCTAGATGACCCGGGTTTGGAACATTTGCGCCGTCGCAGCCGCTCAAGCTTGCCTCAGCTGTGCACCGGGTAGGCCGCGGCGGTCGGCTTGATGTTGCGGTTGCACTTGAAGAAGTTGTCGGGGTCGTACTTCGCCTTGATCTCGCGCAGGCGCAGCTCGTTCGACGACCACACCTGCTGCACCAGCCCGCCCTGGTCGGCGTCCATGTTGCCCTCGAGCGGGTGCGCCGACTCCGCGCCGCCGAGCGCCTTCATCTCCTCCTTCACGCGCTGCACCCACGCCTTCGTCTTGGCGCGGTTCGCACCGTCGGCGTC
>NW_005201283.1:6426-9636 GCF_000372725.1 Emiliania huxleyi CCMP1516 | reverse complement strand
GGGTTCGTGCCGGTCACGCACGCCACGCCGTGCTGCTGGCACACCTTGTCCATGTCACCGAGGCGGGCTCCGCCTGCCCACAGCATGCGGACGGTATGCGGACGGGCGGGCGCTCAAGATGCGTGCGTGCAGGTGAGGGGCATATGCTGCGGTGAGGCAGCTGCACACCGCCCACAGTGACGGTCATCGACTTCTTGTCGACAGTGACTTCGGTCATCTTGCCCAGGTCCAGCACCATCGCGCCTTCCTTCATGCAATCATGGCCGTGCCGGCCGCAAGCGATGACCAAGTCCAGCTTCTTGCTCGATGCAACCTTGACAGCTTGGCTCACCTCTTCGGTCGTGGTCGGCTGCACGATTGCTGCCGGCCGATGGATCACGTCTTTGTTCCAGCACCGCATGCGTTCCTCGTCATAGCCCGCGTCGTCCGGTCCCAGAATATTGATCTTGGGAAGCGCGGTTTTCAGCGTGGAGTCCATCTTCGAAGGTGGTCAGGGGGAGGGGAGCAGCGTCCTTGATTGGGAGCCTGAAGTCGAAAAGAATATAAACAAAAGAACTCTCTCTCACAGCACACAGGCTCGACACAGGTGCGAACTGGAACTGGCGTCGAAAAGAATCTTACAACAAAACTCCCTCGCACAACACTGGGCACGGGACTGGCGCGCACTGGCACTAACACAGGTACACCGTCGAAAAGAATTTTACAAGCTCTCGCACAACACTGGGCACGGGACTCGGACTCGTGAGGGGCGCCTGCCAACCTCGCTTCGTCGAAGCGGCGCTTTGTACCCACACCCACCACGCCGCATTCGTCGCCGGCGCGCGACACGTTCCCGTCGGCTGGACTGACCTCGTCGAGTGCGTGTCGCCAACCAAGGCGGGACGCACTCAGGGACAGTGCCGGCGGGACGCGGCTCGAGAGGCGGCTCCCGCGGAGGCACGGCTGGCACCCGTGGCGCGGGGCTCGTCTTCGGAAAGACCAGGATCGCTCTACTGGCAAACTTCTGGCTGACACGCGCGCCGCGTCGAGCCTTCGGCGGGCGCGCTGCGGTCGCACGCCTACCCAAGTCATATGCCACGGCGTGCGATCTAGATTCAGCACACGCACCTCTGCTCGCTGATGCTCATCCAATGAATTGTCCGTCACCCAGATGAGTGCGAGTTAGGGCTAGCCGCTGCTCGATGGCTGGGATTCGCGGCTAGGTGATCGGCAGGCTCACAGAGGAGTGGAAACTGGATCCCCGGCGGGCCCTTCGCCGGAGGTAGGTAAAAAGAAAACGAAGCCGCCCGCCTAATTCCATCCTGAGGATGGCCGGCGGAACAACATGGAATCGAGGGTGCACGCCGCCATGCTGCTGTCGGCAATCGGCCTCTCGGCCGGTGCGCACTCGGAGCGACGACGGCCGAGCGCTGATCGCGAGGATGGCTTGAGACTCGAATTTGACTTCTCCACCGAGATCGTCAACAACATGGCCGGCTTCCCTGGAAGCGACGCCGTCGCTGGCTGCTCAAGTGATTCGGTGCCAGCGCCCCCCAACACCCTCGCTGTCGCCGTCCGCCTCCTTGCCGACTGTCCCCCTGATCTCCCACATAAGCGCCTCCCGATAAGACGCTACCTTCCACCCGTCCCACACCACCGCCACTTCCGCCTCCCCCTCCTCCCGCACTCCTCCCGCACATCACCGCCGCCTCCAGGCGTTTGGGATCGGATCGGATCGTTGCGGCATTGGCATACTCTCCGAACCATTCGACAACTACAAGTACCCAGACGGCACCGAAAAATACCCAGACGCGCCAGGCAGCTGGCCAGAGTGGTCGAGCATTACGGGGCCTTTCATCTACACAAATGGCGCAAGCAATGAGTTCTACATCGACCTCAACAACTGCGGTGCGCCTCTCCCAGCTGCCCCTCTCCCGCACAGCGCGGCGAGCGGATAATGGGCCGGTGCTAGCGCGCTTGTTTCTCCTGAGCGGCCAACGGAAATTGAGGCAGCGGTCTCTCTGCAGCAGCACACAGCTGCTCCGCCGCCCCGCGCGCAGACTGCATCGACTTTGACTCGCCGCCCGAGAAGAAGGTGGTCCGCTACGAAAATGTCGGCGAGGTGGCGGACCCCCCCCCCCGCCCCATCCGACCAGCCCCAACGCCACTCCGCTGACCGCTTGCGCCCCCCCTCCTCCTCCTCCTCCTCAGCTGGCCATACCTGGGCAATCGCCTGCAAAAGGCTTGCTCGACACGAGCAACGCGTGCAACAAGGTGCCGAATCCCGACCAAGCTAACCACCCAGACGAGACCATAAGGTACCACAGGAACAAGTTCCGGCAGACCGTCAACTCCGCCTGGGTCGCGGGTGTGTCCAACAACGGCAACCCGTTCGAGTACATCGAGTGCACCCCAGGCGAGAAGTACAATGCGTCGGGCATCTACAACGAGTCGTCGGGGACCTCGGACCGGCTGGACCCCGATGCCGCGCCCAACAACGACGGCACCACGCCCGAGAGTGAGCTCTGGTACATGCCCTTCCGCTGGACGATGCCGAAGTTCGCCTGCTTCCAGTACAAGAACACGTCGAACTTCTACCTCATGTACACCGTCGGGCCAGGAGTCAACGGCTACGACTCGGGCCGGAACTTCCTCTTCGCCACCTACACCCGTAGAGTGTTGTATCACCCGCCGCCGCCGTCGCCGCCGCCGCCGCCGCCGCCGCCGCCGTCGCCACCGCCGCCGTCGCCACCGCCGCCGTCGCCGCCGCCGCCCAGTCCGCCGCCCTCGCCTCCGGCGCCGTCGCCGCCGCCGCCGTCGCCGCCGCCGCCTTCACCTCCGCCACCCACGCCGCCGCCGCCCTCGCTTCTGCCGTCGCCACCGCCGCCGTCGCCACCGCCGCCGCCGTCGCCTCCGCCTTCACCTCCGCCACCCACGCCGCCGCCGCCCTCCACCTCATCGGCGCCGTCGCCGCCTCCGCCGTCGCCTCCGCCGTCGCCGCCGCCGTCGCCGCCGCCGCCGCCGTCGCCTCCATCGACTCCGCCAACACCGCCACCGCCGCCAAGCTCGACATCCCTCGTCCCGGCGGTGCTCCCCTTCGGGGTCAACAAGATTTTCGTTCGCATGAAGTCGGGTGCGCGCCCCCCCCCTCCCCCCATAAGGAATGGCGACTGGCCCTGGCTCTCTCCCTCTGAGCGAGCACACCTCTCCTGAGCGCGCACAAAGGCTCAT
>NW_005201283.1:0-1978 GCF_000372725.1 Emiliania huxleyi CCMP1516 | reverse complement strand
GCCCGCGAGGGCGGCGGTGGCGGTGGCCAGGGCGGCGGTGAGGGCGGCGGCGGTGCTGGTGGCGGCGGCGGCGGCGGGGTGACGGGAGGCGAGGGCGAGAGCGGCGGCATGCCGGAAGGCGGCGGCGGCGAGGGTGGAGGCGAGGGCGGAGGCGAGGGCGGAGGCGAGGGCGGAGGTGGCGAGGGCGGAGGTGGCGAGGGCGGCGGCGGCGAGGGCGGCTGCAGCGGCTGCGGCGGGGAGGGAGGGTGCGAGGGCGGCGGTGGCGAGGGCGGCGGTGAGGGCGGCGGCGGTGCTGGTGGCGGCGGCGGCGGCGTGGTGACGGGAGGCGAGGTCGAGCTCGGCGGCATGCCGGAAGGCGGCGCAGGCGAGGGCGGAGGGGAGGGCGTAGGCGAGGGCGGAGGTAGCGAGGGCGGCTGCAGCGGCGGCGGCGGCGAGGGCGGCTGCAGCGGCGGCGGCGGGGAGGGAGGGTGCGAGGGCGGCGGTGGCGAGGGCGGCGGCGAGGGCGGCGGCGGTGCTGGTGGCGGCGGCGGCGGCGGGGTGACGGGAGGCGAGGGCGAGAGCGGCGGCATGCCGGAAGGCGGCGGAGGCGAGGGCGGAGGCGAGGGCGGAGGCGAGGGGGGAGGCAAGGGCGGAGGGGAGGGCGGCGGCGGCGAGGGCGGCGGCAGCGGCGGTAGCGGGGAGGGAGGGTGCAATGGCGGCGGTGGCGATGGCGGCGGTGAGCGCGGCGGCAGTGCAGGTGGTGGTGGCGGCGGCGGGGTGACGGGAGGCGAGTGCGAGAACGGCGGTATGCCGGAAGGCGGCGGCGGCAAGGGCGGAGGCGTGGGCGGAGGCTGCGAGGGCGGAGGGGCGGGCGGCGGCGGCGAGGGCGTCTGCAGCGGCGGCGGCGGGGAGGGAAGGTGCGTTGGCGGCGGTGGCGACGGCGGCGGTGAGGGCGGCGGCAGCTGCGGCGGCGTGGAGGGAGGGTGCGAGATCGGCTGTGGCGATGGTGGCCCTGGCGGCGGCGGCGTCTGGCTCGGCAGACTCGGTGGCGATGCGCAGGGCGTCGGCGGGCTTGGTTGTGGTGACGGGCAGAGCCTTGCCGTCATCGGTATCACATAGATATCGTATAGCACGTCGGACGGCCAGAAGTCGTGGCACGTTGCGGTGAGGCGGCACCATTGCTTCCCCTCGTGGTAGAGATTGTGCTTGCACGGATCCTCCGGCTCCCAGAACGAGAGGTAGTTGCAGGCGGGGTCGGTGTGGCACATGCGGTGACACTCTTCTCTGATCTCGTCGGAGGAGGCGCCGCTTACCCAGCCCCCGAATATCTCCTCGTCGTGGCAAAAGCGTTTGTCTGGGGTGGGCTCAAGCACGAGGCAAGGCTCCAGAGGCAGCGGCGGTGAGGGCGGCGGCAGTGGTGGTGGCGGCGGCGGGGTGGCGGGAGGCGAGGGCGAGAGCGGCGGCATGCCGGAAGGCGGCGGCGGCGAGGGTGGAGGGGAGGGCGGAGGCGAGGGCGGAGGCGAGGGCGGAGGCGAGGGCGGATGCGAGGGCGGCGGCGGCGAGGGCGAAGGGGCGGGCGGCGGCGACGAGGGCGGCTGCAGCGGCGGCGGCGGGGAGGGAGGGTGCGAGGGCGGCGGTGGCGAGGGCGGCAGCAAGATCGGCGGCAGTGCAGGTGGTGGCGGCGGCGGCGGGGTGACGGGAGGCGAGGGCGAGAGCGGCGGCATGCCGGAAGGCGGCGGCGGCGAGGGTGGAGGGGAGGGCGGAGGCGAGGGCGGAGGCGAGGGCGGAGGCGAGGGCGGATGCGAGGGCGGCGGCGGCGAGGGCGAAGGGGCGGGCGGCGGCGACGAGGGCGGCTGCAGCGGCGGCGGCGGGGAGGGAGGGTGCGAGGGCGGCGGTGGCGAGGGCGGCAGCAAGATCGGCGGCAGTGCAGGTGGTGGCGGCGCCGGCGGGGTGACGGGAGGACTCCAGTCGACTGGTGCGAGGGCAAGCAGGGAGGCGT
>NW_005201284.1:0-8219 GCF_000372725.1 Emiliania huxleyi CCMP1516 | reverse complement strand
ATTACCATCAAACCAGTTCCTACGAGGCGTAGTTCGCGTGCAGCACGTTGGTGGCGATGGCGAGGTCGAACGATCCCGAGGCGAAGCCCTGGAGGCGCGAGTCGGCGTCGATGTTGAGCAGCTCAAAGCGCATGAAGCCGGCGTACTCGGCAAAGCGCCGCTGCGCCTGGTTGAGGAAGACCTCCGACACGTCGGTGAACATGTACTGCTCGCACACCCGACGCAGCCGCGGCAGCACGCTCGATGCCGTGCCGCCCGTGCCGGCGCCAACCTCGACGACGCTCAAGAAGCGGCCGGCTGGCAGGCTGGCAATGATGGAGTCGACCGCGGCCACCACGCACTCGTTGTAGAAGCGAGCGTTGACGGCGTCCTCGTACACGGGCAGCGTCAGCTCCATCGACCCTCCCGGGAAGAGGAGCTCCTGGTAGGCGACGGTGCCGAGGAGGGCGGCGGCGAGCTGGGAGGCACATCGTTGAGTCACGCCAACCTCAGGCCAGAGCCGCGGCGACACTGCGAGCACGTCTTCGTACGATGCGGGCTCTGTGGGCGGCTCGATGGCGGCGCACCACTCATGTAGCAGCCGGTGGTGCCACTTGGGGATGGCAGAAGGGTCCAAACCGCTCAGGGCGCGGGCGATGTCGTGCCTCACAGCCCTCTCAAGCACCTCGTGGGCGTCCGTCACCTGCGGCAATTCCTCGAGCGCGCGCACCGCGTCCGACACGTGGGCATCAAGCAGCTCGCAGAGCGGCGCAAACGCCACCGCCAACGAGCTTGGCGCACCCAACCGGACAGGTATCGTGATCACCACCTTGCCGAGGTTTGCGCCGCCCGAGAGGAACCGGAACGCGTCTCGTGCCTCGCGCTCGATGCCGAAGCTGCGGAGCGGGAGGCCGTGGACCACAACCGCCTCGAGCCGCCGCGCGAGGACCTGCAGCACCTCTGCAGAGTACCAGTCAGGGTCGGCGGGGACGTCGAGCGCCATGTCGAGGACGGAATAGGCGCTCGGCACGGCGGCGGCGGCTCGCGCAACGCTCCACACGGAGCGCTTCCCGATCTCTTCGAACCGGCCGGCCGGCGCAAGGAGCGCGAAGGAGGTGGAGATGAAGTCCGCGGACAGGCTGTTGAGCACGCCGTCCAGGCGCCGCCCGCCAAGCTGCGATGCGAGCGAATGCCCGCACGAGGCAGCTTGGCGAGAGCTCGCAGTCGAGCGCACGCCGCAGCACCGCAGGAGGTGGTGCTTGCGCGGGGCGCCCGCGGTGCCAAAGAGCCGGAGGCGAAGCCACGCGGCGTACTCCGAAGCCGCCAGGCCAACGCCGCCGGCCGTAGCGTGCACGAGCAGCCGCCGCGAGCCGACGAGCCGGGACCGGACGAACGCCACGTGCACAGTGCACCAGGTGCTGATCAGAGTGGTCGCGGCCTCAAAGCTCACCGCGCTCGGCTTGCGCACCTGCAATCGCCCGTCGCAGCACACATGCGATGCGAGGCAATTCTTCGCCTGACCGAAGCAAGCGTCGCGCTGAGCAATGTGAGCGACCTGCGAGCCCGCGTGCTCCACCATGCCAGCGCAGTCGGAACCAAGCGTGCCAAGGTACTCCGACGGAAGTTCACCCAACGCATCCAGGACATCCCGGAAGTTGAGGCCGACCGCATGCACGGCGATGCTGACCTCGGTGGGCGCCACCTCGTTGCCATCGCGGGACGAGTGGTCGCCCCGAGGCTCGAGCTTGAGGTTCGCGAATGAGCCGCGGGGCTCGCAAGTCAGGACGATCGACTGCAACGCCGCCGGCGATCTCCGCAAGGTCAGCCGGCGAACGTGCATCGAGCCGCCGCGGAGCGCGGCCTCGTTCTCGGCGGCGGGTCCCACTCGCAAGCCGTGGACGAACCCGTCCTCGGATGCCAGCGCGCGCGAGCGCACGAGCTCGGCCGCGCCACGCAGCGACTGCGCGCACCCGAAGTCGAGGTCCAGGTTGTACAGCGGCAGCCCGGCTGCCTCTTGCAGACACGCACGCGCAAATCCCCACAGACCGGCGTGCTCGCTCGAGCTCCGCCGCACGGAGGCGACGGGCTGGGTCAGGTGCGTGCAGACCCACACCGGCACAGCGGCGGGCAGGTCCATCTGCCACTGCACGATGGTCAGCGCCGACGCGATGCTGCCCAGCGCGGCCGCAGCCCGGGGCGGCGCGACGAGGACGACGCCATCGAGAGCGCCGGCCTCGCGCAGCTCCGAGGCGGACCCGCTCTCCGCGCGCCGAGCGATGCTCCGCCCGAGCGCCGCGGCCAGCGTGCCGCGCCGGTCGCCCACGAGCAAGACGCGGGCCTCCTGGCTCGGATCGGCCGCGGCGGAGGCCACCGGAGCCCACTCGCACGCGTAGGACCAGTCGGCGGCCGGGGCAGCCTTGCCGGCGGCCGAGGCAGCCTTGCCGGCGGCGCCCTTCTTGAGCACACGGCTCTCGAAGTGGTCGAGCCTCGTCGCCTTCCCGAGGCCAGACAGGACGACGTCAGCCGTGGAGGCGCCTCGCCGGCTCAGCATCGCGACCATGTTGCCGTGCAAGCCGCTGAGCGCCGCCTCTGCCACCGAGAAGGGGAGTCGAGTCTCGCTCGAGCGCTCGCGCTCCATCAGAATCGAGGCCTGCAGCGCGCCGTCAAGGTCCGCGGGGTGGAGGAGAGTGCCCTCGAGGCACGCCTTGCGTCGGGGGCGCAGAGACGCGATCGCCGTGCCCGAGAGAGCCGACGCCCAGCCCTGAGCGAGCGTCTGGAAGGCGCGGCCGTACTCGAGCCCAACGGCGCGGAAGTCGCCGTAGATCCGAGCTGCATCGGCGGCGTGCGGGCAGCACGCGCGCTGCGCTGGCGCGGCGAGCGACCGCGCGCCCGCCGCGCCTCCCGCCCCGCCACCCGAGGGTGACGCCGCGCAATGCACCATCCGCTCGGCGAGGGCGGCGCCCGCGCCGCTGCGAATCTCAAGACTGTCGAGCGCACCCGACACCTCGCACTCGATGTGCTGGTCGGCAGCCGGCTCCACCACGCAGGGCTGCATGAAGAGGACGCGGCGCAGATGGCACGCACGGCTGCCCGCGTAAAGCGTGCTCGCCTGGCATGCGGCCCGCGCCAGCTCGAGGTAGCCGGCCGCGGGGAAGATGACGCGGCCTTGCACGACGTGGTCGGCCATGAGGGCAACTAGCCGGCCCCGGGCCGGCGAGCGGAAGAGGTGGGCCTCGCCGGCGCGGCCCGGCTGCTGCGCCAGCGGGTGCAGCTCGTCCTGCCACGAGAAGCGCTGCCTGCGGTAGACCAAGCCCGGAGCGGACGGCGGCCGCGCCGGCTCGCCCGCGCGGGCCGAGCACGAGAGGACGGCGTGGACGATGGTGCCGCTGTAGCCAAAGGAGGAGACTGCACCGTACATAAGACCCGACTGCCCGTGACCCACGTTGCTTGGTGCCGTGGGTAGTCCGCAAGGCACGATGGAGAGCACATCGTGGACGTGGGGGTTCACTCTCCGGAGCTGCGCGTTCGGCGACGTCGCGGAGCCTTGCAATGCAAGCACCAACGCCTGAAACCCGCTGAATCCAGCGCCAGGCTCGGCGTGGCCCGCGTTGGCCTTGAGGCTCCCGACAGTCGTCTGTGCCGCGCCCTCCTTGGCGGCAGGAACAAAGACGCTCGTCGATAGACTCCGCATCTCGATCGGGTCGCCCAGCGCGGTTCCCGTCCCGTGTGCCTCCTCCACTTGCACGTCCGCAGCGCGCACCCCCGCCCGCGCTATCGCCGCGCTGATCAGACGGCACTGCGCCTGACCGTTCGGGGCGGTGAGGCTAGCACTCCGTCCATCGCAGCGGACAGTCACGCCAGCGACCGCGCATCGGCTCCTCTGGCCCTCGTCTTGCGGCTCGAAGACCGCCGCGCCGCAAGAGTCAGCGCGCACGTAGCCATCCGCCCTCTCGTCGAAGGTGTGGCACTTGCCTCGAGGCGATGTCATGCCCGCGATCGCGAACGCCTGGTGGACGTCGGTCACGAGCATCACGTTGACCGCCAGGACCACCGCCTCGCGGCACTCGCCGAGCTGCAGAGTGCCGCACGCCAGATTGGTGGCCGTCAGCCCTGCGGAGCAGGCGGTGTCGACTTGCGTGCAAGGTCCCTGCATGCCAAGCGCGAAGGAGAGCCTCCCAGCTGCTACGGACTGGCTGCTGCCGGTGGCAGCGTAGACGGAGCGCCACGCGTCCGACTGGAGGAGCACCCTCGAGAAGTCTTGGCACGAGAGCGCCAGGAAGACTCCGGTCTCCCGGCCCAGGAGCGAGGCGCGCAGAAGCCCTGCGGCGTGCAAAGCCGCGTAGCCGTGCTCGAGGCACAGGCGCTGCTGTGGGTCCATGGCAAACGCCTCGCTCTTCGAGACAGAGAAGGCGGATGCGTCGAAGAGGTCAGCCTGGCGGAGGAAAGCTCCGTACCTCATCCGGCTGCACACCACATCGTCCAGTCCGCCAGCGACCGCGTCGGCGACAGCGCTTCCCACGTCCCACCGTTCCAGCGGGACCTCGGCAGCGACGTCTCCGCAAGAAGCAAGGACCAGTGAAAATGTGTGCTGCGTAGCAACGCCCGCCGGTAGGCGAACGCTGCTCCCGACCAGCGTCTGTGATGACGAGGTCATCACTGGCGGCGCGAGGCCCAACTCAGAGCCCGGGTTCTCCTCCGGCGCCTGCACCAGCGCAGAGATGGCGCGGACGGTCGGCGCGTCGAAAATGAAAGTCGACGGCAGCTCCAACCCATCGCCGGCTGCGCGCTGCAGCTGGTTGCGCAGCTCGACGGCGCCGAGTGAGTCCAAGCCCGCTTCCATGAGAGGCTTGTCCGGGTCGAGCTCAGCCCCCGCGACTCCCTGCGCAATTCGCAGTACTTGCTCCATCGGAAGCTGGTTGGTCATGTCGAGCTTGCACCACGAGCGGTGGCGGCGGGCTTGAACCTGTCAAGCAGCAGTGGGACGGCGGGTAGAGACTCCAAGAACCGATCCCAATCGGTGAGAAACAGCGCAAACACGGCCGGCTCGCGAGCGCTGAGCGCCGCGACCAGACCGGCCGCCCCCTCCTGCAAGCTGATCTGCCGTAGGCCAGACGCCTGTAAGCGTGCACTCACCGCGCTGCCCGCCGCCATACCCACGTCCGCCCACGGGCCCCACTGCACGCTCGACGCCGCCAGCCCGTCGCCGCGCCGCCGAGCCGACAGCGCGTCGAGGCAGCAGTTGGCCGCGCTGTAGTTCGACTGGCCCGCGCCAAACAGGGCAGCCATCGACGAGAAGAGCACGAACGAGTCGAGCGGCGCAGCGGCGCACGCGCTCTGCAGGCACCACGCGCCGCCCGCCTTGGGCGCGTACACGCGGCGCAGCGACGCCGCCGTCTGCGAGCGCAGCAGCCCGTCCGACAGCACGCCCGCCGCGTGCCACACGCCGCGCCAATCCCGCACGCCCACGAGACGGCGCACGTCGGCAGGCTCCGACGCGTCGCAGCGAGCGACCGCCGCCCTGCACTCACTCGGGAGTACTGGGGGTTCTGACGCAAGGCAGCCGCTACGCGACGCAAGGACCAAGGACTTCGATCCAGTCTGCGCAAGCCACTTCATTGTGAGGAGCCCAAGGCCACCCGTGCCGCCGACAATCAGATCGCTAGAGCCGCTCTGCGGAGCGTCCGGCGCAGCCTCGGTCGACCTGGCGTTGCGCGCAGATTTTCGCACAAGCCTGGGCGACTGTACCGCTGACCCGCGCAGCCTCCAGTCACCCGTGCCTGCGTCCAAGCTGAGACCGCGCAGGGTCGCGCTCAGAGTGGCCGAATCAGAAGCGTCGGCCGGCGCGTCGAGCAAGAGGCATCCCAAGGAGGGAGCTGGCGACTCGAGCTTGACGGAGCGAATCAGGCCCTGGGTGTCGGGGAGCTGCGAGACGACCCACAGACCCTGCCAGCTCGTCTCCAGGTGGCTGGAGACGATGCGCCCATCGGCCTCCAATGCAGCGAGAGAGTCGATCGCGCTGGCGCCGACGCATGGTTGTGCGGTGACGAGCATGTCGGCTCTCGGCGACAGCGGAGCCTGAACGGCCTGACCCGGGCGGCCCTGTGGCGCCCTCGACATCCAGAGAGCAGGCTGGCCAATCTCTTCGTGGCAAGCGCCGCCCTTGACCTCATCGGCCCACTGCACCTCGTAGATGTGGCGTTGCGCTCGCCGCGACTCCAGGAAGCCCGGCGCGAGCTCGCCCATCTCGCCACCGTGGATCTGCACGACGCACTTGCCGCTGGCGTTGTACGCTCGCATCAGAGCCGGCTCGCCTTCTGGAGCATAGTGATAGCCCCACATCACGCGGGTCTGCTTCAAGTTTGTGCTCAGCACCTCGTAGGATGCGATGCGGGCCGCGAAGTATGGCCGCCCTATCATGTGGTCTGGCAGGCACTGGCTCGCAGAGGGGTCCTTCTGCGTGAGCAGCACGCCAGGCTGGTTGCAAGCGTCCAGCCAGGCACAGCCACGTAGGAAGGCGGCGGTCTTGTGATTGGGGAAGGCGATTTGGGCGATCACCTCGTTCTCCCCAACCCAGCTGCTAGTCATCGTGCGGAACTCGCCCTGGTAGTTGTTGCCGATGCTGGCGTAAAACTCTGCGGCATCGACCTGCCGGGAGCAGCGTCTGATGGCGCTGGCAGTGTCCAGGGCATCGATAGCGGCTGGCTCGAAGAAGCTCGCTCGAAGCTCCGCGTGCACAGTCGCGGCACTATCGACGTTCGACTCGATGAGAATGTTGCCCGTCTCTGCGTGGTAGGAGATCTGCTGCAACGCGTCCGCCTTGGTCTCATCGTCCAGGAAGAAGAACGTGTGGAACTTGGAGTCGCTGATGCGGAAGGGAGCAGCGCGGTAGGTCGCCATCACCTCTCGTGCGAGCGCGATGTAGCTCGTTCCAGCAATCAACGGCACGTAGCCGATCTGGTGCCCGCGCTGGTAGTGGAATTCGACAGGCGACATGCTCCGCTGCCAGACTCGGACACCGTCGAGCTCGGTCGGCAGACCGAGGGGAGACACGACCGGATCCAAAGCCCGCCAGGGGAAACGGATCCTGCAAAAGCGTGTGCGAGGAGGCGGCGCGCGAGCGACGACGACACGGCTGCAGGAAAGCACGCACGACGCGATCGTCCCGCTGTAGCCGAAGGAGCTCACCGCCCCTGTCGCCGCCGCGCCACCGCCCACCTGGAGGAAAGGCGAGTGCTGCGACGGGAGCGACGCGGTCGGCGCGCCCTCAAAGACCGCCGCAATGTGCGGGTTGACCGTGCGTAGCTGCGCGTTCGGCGACGCGACGCCGCCGCCAAGACCGACGGCCAGCCGCAGCAGCCCGGAGCCGCCCGCCGCCGGCTCGCCGTGGCCGGCGTTGGCCTTGACGCTCCCGGTGGGCAACGCGCACTCGTCGCCGAGGTACGTCAGCACCGCCGCGGCGAGCGAGCGCATCTCGATCGGGTCGCCCAGCGCCGTGCCCGTGCCGTGCGCCTCCCACATCGACAGGTCCTCGCACGGCAGGGCCGCGTCCACCAGAGTCGCGTCGAGCAGCGCGTGCTGGGCTCGCCCGTTCGGCGCGGTCAGGCTCGCGCTCTTCCCGTCCTGCCGCACGCAGCCGCCTCGCACCGCGAGCGTGCACGCCTCCACGCCCGTCGTGCGCAGCGTGAGCGCGCAGCACGCCTCGCCGCGCGCGTAGCCGTCGGCCCGAGCGTCGAAGGTGTGGCACCGGCCGCGCGCTGACAGCATGCCAGCCACAGCGAAGCTCGTGCCCAAGTTCGGCAGCAGCATCAAGCTGACGCCCGCTACGAGGCTGCCGATGCTCTCGCGCAGCTGCGTCGCCCGCAAGCCGGCGTGGCACGCCACCAGCGCGGCGGAGCACGCCGTGTCGTACGAGACGCACGGGCCCTGCAGGCCGAGCACGTAGGAAAGCCGGCCTGAAGCGATCGAGTGCGCGCTCCCCGTCGCGGCGTACACGCTCCCGCCCGCCGGCGACGCGTTCATCAGCAAATTGAAGTCCACGCTCGCGATCGCCACAAAGACGCCGAACGCCGTGTCCGCCAGGGCCGCCCGCTCGAGGCCTGCGCCGCGCAGCGACTCGTAGCCCCGCTCGAGCAGCAACCGCTGCTGCGGGTCCATCGACTGCGCCTCGGCGCTCGACACGCCGAAACGCGCGGGTCAAACAGCTCCGGGGGATCCTCAGAGCGACCGCAGGCAGCAGCTGC